>NC_037670.1:174505958-174752010 GCF_003255815.1 Theropithecus gelada
TTTTTTTTTTGAGACAGAGTCTTGCTCTGTCACCCAGGCTGGAGTGCTGTGGCCGGGTCTCAGCTCACTGCAAGCTCCGCCTCCCGGGTTCCCGCCATTCTCCTGCCTCAGCCTCCCGAGTAGCTGGGACTACAGGCGCCCGCCACCTCGCCCGGCTAGTTTTTTGTATTTTTTAGTAGAGACGGGGTTTCACCGTGTTAGCCAGGATGGTCTCGATCTCCTGACCTCGTGATCCGCCCGTCTCGGCCTCCCAAAGTGCTGGGATTACAGGCTTGAGCCACCGCGCCCGGCCTTGAGTGAGTTTCTTAATCCTGAGTTCTAGTTTGATTGCACTGCCATCTGAGAGATGGTTTGTTATAATTTCTGTTCTTTTACATTTGCTGAGGAGTGCTTTACTTCCAACTATGTGGTCGATTTTGGAATAAGTGCGATGTGGTGCTGAGAAGAATGTATATTCTGTTGATTTGAGGTGGAGAGTTCTGTAGATGTCTATTAGGTCTACTTGGTGCAGAGCTGAGTTCAATTCCGCGATATCTTTGTTAACTTTCTGTCTCGTTGATCTGTCTAATATTGACAGTGGGGTGTTAAAGTCTCCCATTATTATTGTGTAGGTGTCTAAATCTCTTTGTGGATCTCTAGAGACTTGCTTTATGAATCTGGGTGCTCCTGTATTGGTTGCATATATATTTAGGATATTTAGATCTTCTTGTTGAATTGATTTCTTTACCATTAAGTGATGGCCTTTTTTTGTCTCTTTTGATCTTTGTTGGTTTAAAGTCTGTTTTATCAGAGACTAGCATTGCAACCCCTGCTTTTTTCTGTTTTCCATTTGCTTGGTAGATCTTCCTCCATCCCTTTATTTTGAGCCTATGTGTGTCTCTGCATGTGAGATGGGTCTCCTGAATACAGCAAACTGATGGGTCTTGACTCTTTATCCAATTTGCCAGTCTGTGTCTTTTAATTGGGGCATTTAGCCCATTTACATTTTAGGTTAATATTTTTATGTGTGAATTTGATCCTTTCATTATGATGTTAACTGGTTATTTTGCTCATTAGTTGATTCAGTTTCTTCCTAGCATTGATGGTCTTTACAATTTAGCATGTTTTTGCAGCAGCAGGTACTGGTTGTTCCTTTCCATATTCAGTGCTTCCTTTAGGAGCTCTTGTAAGGCAGGCCTGGTGGTGACAAAATCTCTCAGCATTTGCTTGTCTGCAAAGGATTTTATTTCTCCTTCACCTATGAATCATAGTTTGGCTCGATATGAAATTCTGGGTTGAAAATTCTTTTGTTTAAGAATGTTGAATATTGACCCCTACTCTCTTCTGGCTTGTAGGGTTTCTGCTGGGAGGTCTGCTGTTAGTCTGATGGGTTTCCCTTTGTGGGTAACCCGACCTTTCTCTCTGGCTGCCCTTAACATTTTTTTCTTCATTTCAACCTTAGTGAATCTGATTATTATATGTCTTGGAGTTGCTCTTCTCGAGGAGTATCTTTGTGGCGTTCTCTGTATTTCCTGATTTTGAATGTTGGCCTGCCTTGCTAGGTTGGGGAAGTTCTCCTGGATAATATTCTGCAGAGTGTTTTCCAACTTGGTTCCATTCTCCCCGTCACTTTCAGATACACCAATCAGACGTAGATTTGGTCTTTTCTCATAGTCCCATATTTCTTGGAGACTTTGTTCATTTCTTCTTACCCTTTTTTCTCTAAACTTCACTTCTTGCTTCATTTCATTTATTTGATCTTCAATCACTGATACCCTTTCTTCCACTTTATCAAATCAGCTACTGAAGCTTGTGCATGTGTCATGTAATTCTTGTGCCATGGTTTTCAGCTCCATCAGGTCATTTAAGGTCTTCTCTATACTGTTTATTCTAGTGAGCCATTCATCTAATCTTTTTTCATGGTTTTTAGCTTCTTTGTGATGGGTTCCAACATCCTCCTTTAGCTCAGAGAAGTTTGTTATTACCGATCGTCTGAAGCCATCTTCTCTCAACTCGTCAAAGTCATTCTCCATCCAGCTTTATTCTGTTGCTGGCGAGGTGCCGCGTTCCTTTGGAGAAGAAAAGGCACTCTGATTTTTAGAATTTTCAGCTTTTCTGATCTGGTTTCTCCCCTTCTTTGTGGTTTTATCTACCTTTGGTCTTTGATGATGGTGATGTACGATGGAACTTTGGTGTGGATGTCCTTTCTGTTTGTTAGTTTTCCTTCTAACAGTCAGGACCCTCAGCTGCAGGTCTGTTAGTTTGCTGAAGGTCCACTCCAGACCCTGTTTGCCTGGGTATCACCAGCGGAGGCTGCAGAACAGCAAATATTGCAGAATGGCAAATGTTGCTGTCTGATCATTCTTCTGGAATCTTCATCTCAGAGGTGCACCCGACTGTATGAGGTGTCAGTTGGCCCCTGAATGGGAGGTGCTGCCCCATTAGGTTACTTGGGGATCAGGGGCCCAGTTGAAGAAGCAGTCTGTCCATTCTCAGATCTCAAACTCTGTGCTGGGAGAACCACTACTCTCTTCAAAGCTGTCAGACAAGGACGTTTAAGTCTGCAGAAGTTTCTGTTGTTTTTTGTTCAGCTATGCCTTGCCCCCAGAGGTGGTGTCTACAGAGGCAGGCAGGCCTCCTTGAGGTGTGGTGGGCTCCACCCAGTTTGAGCTTTCCGGCTGCTTTGTTTACCTACTCAAGCCTCAGCAATGGCGAGTGCCCCTCCCCTAGTCTCACTGCCGCCTTGCAGTTTGATCTTAGACTGCTGTGCTAGCAATGAGGGAGGCTCCATGGGCCTGGGACCCTCTGAGCCAGGCACGGGATATAATCTGGTGTACCGTTTGCTAAGACTGTTTGAAAAGCACAGTATTAGGGTGGGAGTGACCCAATTTTCAAGGTGCCATCTGTCATGGCTTCCCTTGGCTAAGAAAGGGAATTCCCCAACCCCTTGCACTTCCCTGGTGAGGTGATGCCTTGCACTGCTTCGGCTAATGCTCCATGGGCTCCACCCACTGTCCTGCACCCACTGTCTGAGAAGCCCCAGTTAGATGAACCCGGTACCTCAGTTGGAAATGCAGAAATCACCCATCTTGTGTTGTCGCTGATGCTGGGAGCTGTAGACTGGAGCTGTTCCTATTTGGCCATCTTGGAACCTCTCCAGATGCATCTTGCTGAGGTTTAAGCACCAAAGGAGCAGTCATATAACAGAGAGATTGTGAAAAACAAAGTAAGTCTGCAATAATTGGATTTATTATATGTTAGAAACAGTAGTTACATACTAAATGTTTTACAAAGTGTTTTTCATTTTTTGTTTATCTTTTCAAACAACTAAACTTATTTCATTAAACCTTTGATAAATGAAATTAACCTTTTTCTGGTCTCAGTCTCATTTAGTTGTGCTCAGGTCTTTGTTATTTCTTTTCTCCTGCTAGTTTTGGGTTTGGTTTATTCTTGTTTTTCCAGTTTCTTGAGGTGCAACGTTAGGTTATTAATTTGAGATCTTTCTGTCTTTTAGATTCAAGCGTTTAATGCTATGAAATTTCTTCTCAGCACTGCTTTTGCTGTATCCCAGAGGTTTTACTATGTTGTGTCTCTATTTTCATTTGATTCAGATAATTTTTTTGATCTCTGCTTTAACTTCATTTTTTACCCAAAAGTTGTTTAGGAGCAAGTTGTTTAGTTTCTGTGTACTTGTGTAGTTTTAGGAATTCCTCTTGGCATTGAGTCTAATTTTATTCCACTGTGGTCTGAGAAGATACTAGATATGATTTTGATTTTTGAATTTATTAAGACTTGTATTTTCTAATGGCTAATGATGTTGAACATTTTTTCATGCACTTTTAAAAATCATCTATATGTCCTCTTAAGTGAAATGTCTGTTCATGTGTTTTGTCTACTTTCTAATTGGATTGTTGTTTTACTGTTGAGTTTTGACAGTTCTTTATTTAGTCTAGATACCGTTTCTTTGTCAGATATGTGCTTTGCAAATATTTTCTCCCAGTTTGTAGCTTATTTTTTCATTCTCTCAAGGAGGTCTTTTGCAGATCATATTTTTTTCAGTTTTGATGAAGTCCAGTATATCATATTTTTCTTTTATGGATTGTGCTTTTGGTATATCATCTAAGAACGTTTCTCCTAGTCCTAGATCCAGAAGATTTTCTCCTTTCTTTAAAAAAAATGTTTTACAGCTTTACATTTTACATTCAGCTTGGTGATACATTTTTGAGTTAATCTTTGTATAAGGTGTGAGATGTACTTCAAGGTCATTTTTTGCCTATTGGTATTTATTTTTTTCCAGCACCATTTGTTGAAAAGGCTACTTTTCCTCCTATAAATTGCTTTTGTATCTTTGCCAAAAATCAGTCTGGAATATTTGTGAGAATCTATTTCTGATTCTGTGTTCTGTTTCATTGATCTATGTATCTGTCTCTTTGTTTATACCACACAGTTTTGATTACTATAGTTATATAATACATCTTGAAATTCGGTAGACTGATTCCTCCCATTTATTCTTCTTTTCTCAAAACTGTTTCATTTATTCTACTTCATTCTCCTTTGCATATAAATTGTAGAAGAATCTTATCTATATCTACAAAAATATTGCTGTATCTTAGGGAGAATTGATCTCTTTACTATGTTGGGTCTTCCAATCCATGCAAATGGTATGTTTCTCCATTTACCTAATTTTCTTTGATTTCTTTCATTAGTTTTGTGTAGTATTCAGTGTACAAAAAGTTTGTACAGGTTTTATATTCATACCTAAGTATTTTGTATGCTTGTAAGCAATTAGAAATGGTGCTGTATTTTATATATCAGTTTCTACATGTTCATTGTTAGTGTATAGAAATTCAATTTATTTTTGCATTTTTATCTCATTTCCTGTGACTTTGCTGAACTCACTTATTAGTTTTAGGAGATTTTCTTAATAGGTCCCTTGACCTTTTCTACATAGTCAATGGTGTCATTTGAAAATAGATGCAGTTTTATTTCTTCCTTATCTGTCTGTTTTCCCTTTATTTCTTTTTCTTATTTTATTGCACTGACTGAAACTTCCAGCACTAAGAGTGGCAAAAGTAGATACCTTGTCTGGTTTTCAGTCTTGGGAGAAAGGATTCATTCTTTTACTATTAAGTATAATACTAACTGTAAGGGCTTTTTTTTTTTTTTTTTTTTTGGTAGATACTCTTTATTTTTTGAGAGTTTTTATTATGTTTAAATGTTGAATTTTATCAAATGCTTTTTCTGCATTGATTAATATGGTTATATAAATTTTCTTTAGCTTGCTAATGTGGTGGATCATATTGATTGATGTTAAAATATTGAATAAGCCTTAAATCCCTAAAATAAACTCCACTCGTTCATGATGTTTATATACTGCTGAATTTTATTTGTTGCTGAATTTTATTTGCTGATATTTTGTTAACTTTTTTTTACATCTGTATCTTTGAAGAATATTGGTCTGTAGTTTTCTTTCTTTGTACTAGTTTTACCCGGCTTCAATATCAGAATAATTAACACTAGTTTCACAAAATGAGTGAGAGAGGGTCTTCTCCTCTGTATTTTTTGGAGGAGATTGTAGAATTTGTGTTAATTATTTAAAAGTTTGGTAGAAATCTCCAGTGAAGCCATTTGAACATGCAGATGTCATTTTTAGTATTTTGAAATTATGAATTCAATTTTCTTAGTTGTTATAAAGCTATTCGAATTACTCATTTCAAGTGGAATGAGTTGCAGCACCTTCTTTTTTTCTAGGAATTGGCTCATGTCATCTAAGTTGTCAAATTTATGTGTGTAGAGCTGTTCATAGTATTCTCTTATTATCCTTTTGATGTCTATAGGGTCTATAATGATAGCCCCTGTTTCATTACTTGTATTGGTAATTTGTGTCTTCTTTTTTTGGTCACTCTTGCTAGAGAGTTTTCAATTTTATTGATCTTTTCAAGAAATTTGTTTGTTGTTTCATTGACTTTCTGTATTTTTTTTTCTATTTCATGGATTTGTGATCTCACATTTGTAATTTCCTTCCTTCTGCTTGCAAGAGGCTTATTTTGCTCTTCTTTTCCTAGGTTATTGAGATGGGAGTTTAGATTATTAATTTGGGAAGTTTCCTCTTTTTAAATGTATGCATTTAGTGTTATAGATTTCCCTCTCAGCATTGCTTCAGATGTGTCCTACAAATTTTGATATATTTTATTTTCACATTATTGAGTTTGATATAATTTTTTATTTTTTTGAGATTTTCTTCTTGGCTTACAGATTATTTAGAAGTGTGTTGTTAAGTTTCTAAGTGTTTGTATATTTCTCTTATTTTTGTTATCAATTCCATTGGGTCAGAGAACATACTTTGTATGATTTCAATTTTTCTAATTTTGTTGAGTTTTTAAAAAAATCAGGATATGGTCTATCTTGGTATATGCTCCATGGGCACTTGAAGATAATGTGTATTCTATTGTTGGGAGGGGTGTTCTACAAATACCAATTAGATCTTGTTGGTTGGTGATGTTGTTGAATTCTTCTATATCCTTGCTCATTTTCTGTGAAGTTGTTCTACAGATTGCTGAGAGAGGAGTATAAAGTCTCCCATTATAGTTGTAGATTTGTCTATTTCTCCTTTTAGTTTTATTAGTTTTGCCTCATATCTTTTGCAGCTTGTTGTTTGGTAACACACATTTAGAATTGCTATGTCTTTTTGGTGGGTTGGCCTATAAAATGTCTCTCTCTGTATCTGGTAATTTTATTTGCTCTGAAGTCTCCTTTATCTAATATCTGATATTAATGTAACCATTCATTTTTTTCTTTTGAATAATAGATATTATTCAAATATCATATATTAAATATATATATTCATCCTTTTATTTTCAATCTCTATCATTGTATTAGAAACTTTTTTTTTGGTAAAATCATGGAATCAGGTCATATTTTTATATCTATGCTACCAATTTTTGTCTTTTAACTGGCGTATTTAGACACCTTATAGTTAATATAATTATTGGCGTATTAGGGCATAAGTCTGGAATTTTAGTTTATTTTTCTCTGGAATTTTAGTTTATTTTTCTCTGATTTTCATTTCTTTATATATCTCCTACATTTTCTATGGGTTACTTGAATACATTTTAGAATTCTATTTTGATTAATATACAGTGTTTTTAAATTTTATTTTTATTTATTTATTTATTGAGATAGGGTGTCATTCTGTCATCCAGGCTGGAGTGCAGTGGTGCAATTATGGCTTACTGCAGCCTCGACCTCCCAGGCTCAAGTGATCCTCCCACCTTAGCCTCCTAAGTAGCTGGGACCACACACATGTACCCCTAGGCCTGGTTAATTTATATTTTTTGTAGAGACAGGGTTTTACCATGTTGCCCAGGCTGGTCTCAGATTCCTGGTCTCAAATGATATGCCTGCCTCAGCCTCCCAAAGTGCTGGGATTACAAACATGAGCCACCATACCCAGCCTTAAAATTTATTTTCAATTGACAAGTGATAATTATGTATGCTTACCCCATATATCATGTTTTTTCAATGTATTTTTCTGTGTAACTTTTTAAGTGGTTGCTCTAGGTATTAAAATATAGATACATAACGTATCACAGTCCACTGATGCTATCATTTTACCAGTTTGTGTGAAACACATAAATGTTACTTTCCTTTACATCCCTTTAACTTCTCCTATTTACAATATAAATTATCATAAATGTTTTTTCTACATAAACTTAGAACCACACCAGACAGTGTTGTAATATTTTATTCAACCATCAATCATAATTTAGAAAACTCAAAAGAATAACGTCTATTGCATTTCTTCATATTGTTGCTTACTGAGTTCTTTCTTCCGTCCTACTGTTCCAAGTTCCTTCTTGCATTGTTTTCTATTTATGTACAGGACTTCTCTTAGTCTTGCAGAGAGGTCTGCTGGTGACAAATTCTCGTAATTTCTTTTCATCTAATAATACCTTGACTCCTCTTTTATTCATGAAAAATGTTTTCTCTGGCTATAGGATTTGGGGTTGACAATCCTTTTCTCTCAACACTTGAAAAATGTTGTGTCACTTACTTCTGGCCACCATGATTTCTGGTGAGAAATCAGGATATAATCCTACACTATGATAGAAGCAGAGCTTGATATACCTCTCAAAGGTGTGCCACCTCTGTTCTCTCTCTAGAGATTTTAGGCACCTTTTCCCCATCCCAATATATTTATGTGTCAGGAGTATAAGTGTTATAGGACTTTTAAGTTTTTCCTTGTGTATTTGCTTCTCCAGGATCACTTTGTGCTTGAATCTCCCTTAGTTCTATAGTGGGCCTTGCCTTGCTTTGGTTTTGGTCAGCACCTGGTCCTTCAGGATCAATGTGCTCCCTTGGTCACTGCTGCTACCATCGTGCTTTTCTCAGAGGAGGGTGGTTGGAGGCAGCCTGTATTCCCCTCACTGCCCTGCCTACCCACACTTATATACTACCTTCCCTTTCATCCCCGGAATGGCATCAACATATAATTATTAGTGTTGACCAGGATTAACTAGAGAATCTCAACATGGAGGATATACTGGTTTCCTAGGGCTGCCATAACAGAGTATCACAAACTTGGTGACTTTAACAATAAAAATTGATTCTCTCACCGTTCAAGAGGTCCAGAGTCTGAACTCAAGGTGTTGTTAAGGCTGTGCTCCCTCTGAAGCCGCCGAAGGAAAATCCTTGCTTGCCTCTTTCAGTTTCTGATAGATCCAGGTGTTTCTTGGCTTGTGGTAGTAAAACTCTAAATCTCTGCCTCGACTTCACATGGCTGTCTTTTCTCTGCATGTGTCTCTGTCCAAATCTTCCTCTTGTTATAAAGATACCTATTAAGTTGAATTAAGTCTAACTCTTATGACTTTAATTTTAACTCAACTAAATATGAACTTGATTAAATTGATTAAATTTGCAAAGACCTTGTTTCCAAAAAGGTCACATTCACAGGCATGGGAGTTAGGACTTCAATATATCTTTTCTGCAGGGAACATAATTCAACCATAAGAGTAGAGAAAAACTTAAAAAGTGAAGCAGAATATAAATGTCAACAGAATGCAACTAAAGTTAAAATCCTCTGAAGAACACTCTTATGAGTCCACCCTGGTTCTGGAGGTTTCATGTAAGTGGAATAATGTATTTATATGATCTTTTGTGTCAGTCTTCTTTTTCCTAGAATAATACTTTCAAGGTTCATTCATGTTGTAGCATGTACTTGTATTTCATTGCTTTTTATGGGTAGATAACATTCCATTGTATGAATATGCCATATTTGTTTGTCCATTCATCAGTTGATAGACATTTGTGTTGTTTCCACTTTGGGGTTATTATGAGTAGTGCTGCTGTGAATATCCATGTAGAAGTTTCTGTATGAGCGTATGCCTTCACTTCTCTCGGGCACATACAAAGAATGGAATTACTGAGTCATATGGTAAGTCTATGTCTAACTTTGAAGAAATGCCAAATTGTTTTCCACAGCAGTGGTACCATTTTACATAGCCACTAGAAATGTATAAGGGTTTAATTTCCCCACATCCTCATCAATATTTGTTAATTTTTTCATTAAAAATATTATAACCATCCCAGTGGATCTGATGTGGCATCTTATTTTGGTTGTTGATTTGCATTGCTTAATGACCAATAATAATGAGCATCTTTCCATATGTTTATTGGCCATTTTTGTATCTTCTTTGGAGAAATGTCTATTCAAATCTTTTGCCCATTTTTAAATTGAAGTATTTGTCATTTTTAGAGTTGTAAGAATTCTTTATATATTCTGATACTTGGTCTTTACAGATATATTATTTTCAAATATTTTGCTTTATTCTAGGGGTTGTCTTTTCATTTTCCTAGTGGCATTCTTTGATAGGGAAAATTTTTAATTTTGAAGAAATCCAGTCGTTATGCTAAATGAAATAGGTTGAACACAGAGAGACAAATAGTGCATGGTCTTACTCATTTGTGACGTCTAAAATAGTCAAACTCATAGAATGGTGGTTGCCTGGGGCTAAAGCAAATGAAAAATATGGCAATATTGGTCAAAGAGTGAAAAATGTTAGCTATGGAGCTCTAATGTAATCAATGTGACTATAGTTAACATGTGTATAGTTAACAAAGTTGTATGACTATAGTTAACAGTGTTGTAGTCATGTGATGCATAATGATGTTTTGGTCAATTAATGATGAATCACATATATGATGGTTGTCCTCTAAGATTATACTGGAACTGAAAATTTCTATCGCCTAGTAATATGTTAGCTGTCATAACATCATAGTGCAATTACTTTATTTTTAAAATAAATTTATTGTAGCCTAAGTGTACAGTGTTTACAAAGTCTACAGTAGTGTACAGTAACGTCCTAGGCCTTCACATTCACTCACCACTCACTTACTCACTAGCTCACCCACAGCAACTTCCAGTCCTGCGTGCTCCATTCATGGTAAGTGCCCTATACAGGTGTACCATTTTTTATCTTTTATACTGTATTTTTATTATGCCTTTTCTATGTCTCTATGTTTACATGTGTTTACATACAAAAATACTTACCATTGTGTCATAATTGCCTACAGTATTTGGTACAGTAACATGCTGTACAACCCTTTTCTCTCAACACTTGAAAAATGTTGTGTCACTTCTGGCCACCATGGTTTCTGGTGAGAAATCTGGATATAACCCTACACTATGATGGAAGCAGAGCTTGATATCTCTCTCAAAGGTGTGCCACCTGTGTTCCCTTCTCTACAGAGTGAGGACTCCATTCCCTCTGGAGCCTAGAAATAATAGGTTATGCCATATAACCCAGGTATGTAGTAGGCTATACCAACTAGGTTTGTGTAAATACACTCTATAATGTTTGCACAATGCCAAAATTGCCTAATAATGCATATCTCCGAACACATACCAGTCATTAAGCAATTCCTTACTGTCCTTGGAGTTTGCTAAAAGGGTAGATCTTACGTGTTCTCACCACGCACAAAGGTAACTATGTGGTGATATTTTACAACATATATGCATATCAAAACACCAAATTATATGCCTTAAGTATATAAAATTTTTATTTGTCAAGTACACCTTACTAAAACTTCAGAAAACCTAATGTATCTATTTCTCCTCCGTTGCTTGTGCTTTTGGTGTCATATCTAAGAAACTGTTGCCTAGTCCTAGGGCATGAAGCTACACACCTGTTTTCTTTTTAAGACTTTAATCATTTTAACTCTTATATTTGGGTATTTGATCTGCTTTGAGTTAATATTTGCATATAGTGTGAGGTAGGGGGTCCAACATTCTTTCGTATGTGGATATACAGTTGTCTCTGCACTGTAGGTTGTTTTTACCCATTAATTTGTTTCAGGTATTTTTCATGACATCCTTTATCCTTTTGGGTATATCCCACTACTTACAGACAGCCTTGTAACACACTGCATACTAAACACACTCTTTTCCCTAGCATGTCCTGCATTCAGCCCTAGCTGGGTGTCAGTTGAACCAGATAATCAACTTCCTCTCTGGGATTCCTGGAGTGCCTCTTCCACATTCCCACCAGCTGAGTCACTGCCCCTTAGGAATTGCCTGGGCCCATTCCTCCTCAACCAAAGAGCAAGAATCTAGTTTTTCTCACTTGATTTGGGTCAAGGGTTAAAACCTTCAACTGCTTACATTGGGCACTTTGCTATTCTTTTTTCACACTTATTTTCATCAATGATCATTCCCTTTCTCTTCAGGCTGCCAATGGCAGAACTTTTCTCTGCTTGTTCACGGCAAGAGTATATTGAAAAGTGATTTCCTACCAAGGCCTCTGCTAAGATCTGTTCACAACTCCCTAAACCAACTCCCTAAAAGCCCCTGCTGCTGAGGAAATGTCAAGTCTCAGCAATTGGCACTGGTGTTCCTGTTGATGTGTGCAATGGCTTCCAGGAGGGACTTGTGCGCTTGCTCTCCAGCATGAGCTCAGGTGTTGCAGCTTATTTTCCCTTTTTGCTTGTCTCTTCAGTCATCGAGGCCATCAGTAACCTGGGTCTCTCTGGCTGTGAATGCAATGGGTGGTAGATGTTGTAGGGGAGAGGTTTGGAATTACAGAGCAACACCAAAGAGATGAGCTGGAATCTGTGGGTGAGAGTGGTGGGGTTGGAGACAAAGTCAATGTGGGTGGAGGAATATGGAGGAACTGTAGAGGTAGACAGCACAGGCTAACCTGCCTCATTTTATCTGGACCAGAAATCTGATTCTCCCAGGTATGTGTGGGTCAGAAGAGGAGTCTCTATTCCATCATCGTATCACTGGTTCTCAGTCCACAAAAACCTGTTTGCCCCTTTTTAGTAAAATAAAAATTTCCAAACCTCTTAATTTTTTTATTTATCTTTGAGTTGAACAGATCTCAAGAACTAATTCATCTTGCATAACTTACTCTGTGAGTATAAGCCTCCTTGAAGTAAGCTTTGTGCAAGCCCTCGATAAACCCTGGGAATTGAGCCTCTAGTTATATTCTCCTTGGACTTGCAGAATCATCTGCATTCAACTGTTGAGGGGTCTGAGTGGGGATGCATGGGGAGACACTCCCCAACTGGTGCAGATGGCAAATTTTACACCAACATACTTTCTTTTATGGTTACACACAAGAATGTATGTTCGTGTGTGTGTGTGTTTCTGTGCATGTTTTTGCTGGTAAGGATGACAGAGTCATGTCTTTTTTCAGGGGGCATGTAAGACAGATGAGCAAACATCCACAGAGACTGATTTCCTTTGACACAATGTGATCATGCAGTATATTTATTTATGGAAATAAATTCCATTCTAATAAACAAGGGTGCAAAGGACTGAAGCTCTGCGTTGGGATGGTTCTTGCTTGTGGTCCTGTGGGGACTGCAGGGAATGGGGGACAAGCACCCCTCATCTGTTCTCTGGAGAGAAGAAAACTCAGTGCAGGGAAAGACAGCCAAGGCCACTGGAGAAGAGGCAAAGCAACAGTGGTCTTTGGCTTTAGTAGTGAGAATGCTCAGGGAGGCTGGGTGGTATGAGACGGTTTTGGTGGGAGATGGGTCTCGGCAGAACTCTCACGGTGGTGGATTAAGGCGAGGTGAGGGAGGAGAGGAGAGTCTGCAAGCTCTGAACACCAAGTGAGGAAGATGAATGCGATTATCAGCTGAGGGGTCAGAGCCACGTTTACAATCTGTCAGTCAGATCTGACCTCAGCAAAGGCCGCCGACCAGCGCCTGTGGAGCAGCACGCAGAACAGGAGTGCGCCCCCCAGCAGCAGGGCCAGGCCCAGCCTCCAGCTCCAGGGCGGCTTCGGCCACGCCCACAACCCGGCCCGCAGCCAGGCGCCCCATGGCCTCCTCCGCATGCGGGCGGCCACGCCCTCCGCCACCCTCCGGAGCCGCTCCTCCGGGCCTGCCCAGCGCAGGAGATGTGCCAGCTCGTACAACTCGTTGGAGTAGTGGGCGCCCTCGTGCTCCCGCACCAGGCCCTCCACCAGCCCCAGAAGCTGCTCCGCCTGAACCTCCTGCTCCCGGCCAGTGGCCCGGTTGTCAAAGGCACAGACCCGGCCCCCGCACTCGGCCACCAGCTCGCGCAAGGCCCGGTTCTCTGTGCTGCCCACGTAATCCTGCAGGGAGCCCCCCGCCAGGTCCTCCTTTCTGGTGAAGACGATGACAGTCCATTTCAGGACGTCCTCCCCGAACATGTCCCTCACCTGCCTCACCGCTTGCTGGTCCTGGGCTGTGAACCGGCCCAGCTGGGTCACCAGGAGCAGCGCGTGGGGCCCGGGGGCCGAGAGCAGGTAGCAGCGACCTCTCTCCTCACAGCCGGGGTCTGTCTTAGGCACTTCGGAGCTGAAAATGTCCAGAGTGTCCACGACTTCCACATGCCACTTGTCCCACCTGCGGCTGGCCATGGTGCAGGCCCTGGTCACAGATGTGGCCCCCAGCCGGGAGAGGAACCGTCTCTTGCCCAGAATGCTGTTCCCAGTGGCGCTCTTTCCGGCCCCTGTTCTCCCAACAAGGAGGAGCCTCAGCGTGGGATCCTGCCGGGACTGGGTGTCCTCTGCTGAACCTGCGAGAATAAATTATTTGTAAGCTTTCAAACCTAAGCCAGCATACCTAGATAAATGGATCTCTTGGATGCCTTCTGAATCAAGGAGAAGAGTGCGTTCAACTTTCACTTTTTAAAGCAAACCTTCACTGAGGTGATCTAATGAGAGATTTGCCGTCCCGGGTGGTCCTTACTCATCCAGTCCTGTCCCCTTTGGTTTCACCACATGCCCCTGTTGATGTCCCAGAGCTTGAGGAACCTTTCTCCAGGGGGACCCCTTTATAGTTTCAGGCCATTACCTCATCTGACAGTAGCTCTCTCTGGTCATCTGCACACATGCAGGCTGCACAGGGATTTATTTCCCATTGGCCTTCCCACTCTGGATAACTGCAACTGTGGTGGGCTCTCTAACAAGTCTTCCAGAAACCACCCTTTGGAAGTGGGAGTAGGATCTGAGCGGGGGCTAGAGTCAGCTCAGCCCCTGGGTTTGAACCAACGCCTCTGCACTGGCTAACCGGGTAGCTGTGGGAAGTTATTTAATCTCCCTGAGCCTTAATTTCCTTCTTCTGTAAAATGGGAGTAATAATATCCATGGTTCCTCAGAGGGTTCTTGAGAGGGTTATATGAGCTAATCCGCATACATGCTGAGCAGAGTGGCTGGCACGTGGAACATCTTTAGTGAATCTAAGTCGTTGCTTTCAGAGGGCTGGGAATAAGAGACCATGTCAGCTTGGGTGGTAGATAAGGAATGTGATCTGGGGGTCTCCTGACTAAAATTCAGATCTTGGTGCCATTTCTAAGGCCCCTGTCTGTGATTTTGAGCCAATCTCTGGGAAGCTGAGCTGATACAAGGCAACTGTTTTTAGGTCAGCCTTGTATACAGAGCCTAAGAGAGTGAGGCAATATATTGGTTTTCATTTCTCTAAGATCAACTTCTTTTGAAATCTCTGTCCCTGCCCATCCGGATCTGGGCATTTGAGGGCTGGCATTATTCTCTGCAGGGGCTCTGGGGACTTCAAGGTCTAAAGTTATCTAGGCCAGTGGCAGACAGAGTGGAATCTACCATCCCACCCCAGAGATCAAAGCCTAACACTTTATTCCTAATCAACTGGGCCATACCAGCCTTTGCCATTGTATTAACAGGGGCAAGGAAATTACAAAGCCAGTGCTCCTGAATTTTCTTAGTCCCATTCAAAAGTCACTAATTGACTTCTGATTCTGATTCTGATTAGGAGAGAGGCACCTACAGGGTGTTAAGAGCTGCCCATACCTGGAAGGTAGAACACCGGAATGGTGGCATCTGCCCTGCTGCTGTCTGAAGTCCATGTACAGGAAAATCTCTGAATTTCACTTTTGTCACATTTTAAATGAAGGGGGTTGAATTTTGATAATCCCTGAGGTGCTCTCCAAATATACCCTTCCAAAATCTTCTTGTATCACTTCTCTTGGTAAATTCAAAGTTTGTTCATTTCTGTCACAGAGTCTAGCATGACTCATTACCCATCCTAGTACCACACAATATTTCCAAGTCAACTATTTTGTAGTGTATGGCAAAAGTCACTCCTTTCCATTTATAGCTCTTCTCAGTAATTATTTCTGACTTTACTTTACCTCTGCTATCCTCAGTTTCCTCATATTGAAAAATGCAGATAATAACTGTTTAACCTACCTTAAAGATTCCTTTGAGGATTAAGTGGGATGTTGCATACAGAGCCTGTCATACACTGAACTACTCATGATGCCCCTGATCCACAGGCTGTCCTGCAGTGCCGGCTTCCTGACCAAGTGAGTCCTTTATCATTTGAATAAGTAGTGCCCCGCCAAAATGGAAGGTAGGCAGAGACATTTCTTTTAAGGTGGGATGTGAAATAAATGATGGGATTTATTCCACCCCCCCTTTTCCTGTTCAGTCAGGATGTCATCTCTCTCCCAGCTAAGTGCCCTCACTGGGCTCTGTCATCACTCCGCTCTTACATCACCATGTAAGTCGGTCATTGAGAGGAAATGATGCATGTGAATCCCCGTTCGTCTCCCCTTCTTGACTTGGATCTTAGTTTGTAAAATCCAACAGCAGAACCATGTTAGAGAGGTGCTCTCTTCGTCATTATCAGTCAGTCTCCATTTCCCATCTTCTGTCTCTCAGTCTCCCTTTCTTCTCACTTTCTCCCTCCCTCATTTTCTCTCCCTTGAGCTCTCCTAATATTTTAACTCTTACTCATTGTTCTCCAATACTTTCTTTGGTAAATCATGTTTACTCTATCCTCTATACCCTTGGTCCTCACCCTGTTGAAAAGGACAGAGCCTCAACTATGCTCTCTTACTGAGGTCAGAGCAGTCAAAAGACTTTCCACAACATCACACAGCAGACCAGGAGCAGAGATGGTGCCAGGGCTTTCACTGTGATATCCTACTGGTCACAACCCCTCTATCTTTTAGAAGATAGCTAAAGGAATTTTCTCCCAAAAGAAACATATCTTAGCTGTCTTCAGCCTTGAGTCATTCCCCACCCCTGTACCCAATCCAGGCACAAACACAGAGGGCATACGTGCCCTCCAGACACAAGTTCTTACCATGGACATGCTCCTCATTGCCTCCCATCTTCCCTTGTTGTCCCATGCTCACCTGGAAGAGTCACAGACACAGCTCATTTGTCCATTCATTTGTCACATAGGTATATATCACCTGAAGTCAGGAGGAGAACAAGATTCTGGGGAAACCACAGCGAGAAGACATTGTCCCTGCCTTCAAGAGTCTTAGAATCTAGTTGTGTATTGTGGTGTGTGTTTGTAGGAGTTGGGATGGGATGGGGAGGGGCAAGAATACAAATGGAATCAGTGATAAGTCCTACTTTAGGAGTGACATTAAGATATTGAATGTTAGCATTAGGATATTAGGATCTGGAAGGAAAGAATAAGGGCACCCATCCTGTTCTTGAGTTAGAAGGACATTTTGGAACCGTTTAATGTTTTCAGTTTCTGGTTCAGAAATGAAATAAGAGGATATTCTATGTCAATGACGCATGAACTGTAGAAATACATTTTTTCTAGGGAATTTGGAGATTACAAGAGACTTCAGTAAAAACTCTGAGTGTCAGAACATGTACTCGGTAACTTAGGGAATTGCCTTAGTGGGAACTGGCCTAGCAGACAAATGAGAAGACACTTGGAAAAATCTCAAGTTTCTTGGGTTCACAAATACATACAACAAGCTGACCAGAGCTTTTAGCTTTGCTCTCACAAAGCCAAGTATCTATTTGCTTGTCTGAATATGGCTCAAATGCTGTCCTCCACCTTTTGATGTCCTTCTACTCAAATCTGCGGCTTTTCTAAATAAAGTAATTGTGCTCAATCCTAACATTATTTAATATAACTAACACTCTGTGATCCAATTTGCCTGATCACAGAAGCTCCTGAACACAAATGTACTTCTTCCTGCCTCTACGTCTCCAGCCTAATTCCCAGCCAATCCCCTACTCAGTCAGCTACTCTACAAACAGCAGATTTCAGGGCCTCCAACCTGCTCTGCTTCTCCTCCTAGGATTATTGATCCTCCCCAACCGTCCGTCTGTGCCTCACCATCCATGTCAAACTCACCTCTTTGTGTCTTCCACCCTGGTCACTCAGGTACCTGTGTTTTTTCCCATCGGCACCATACGTGAAGGAAGGGCAGAGAGAGAGGCTGCCTGAGTAACTTGTCTCTGGCTGAAGGCTTGTGGAACAGGTTTGCCTTGTACTCATTCCAAAGCTGTTTGTATCTCTGCAGGAACTCCCCTAACCTCCCCCCGCCAAAGTCTCCAATAAAGTTCACTCCGTGGGCCTTAATGTGATTAATTATTTTGTGTGTAGGAATTAACAGATGATCATAATTGACACCAGAGCAGAAAGTGAAGAATCAGCCACAAGATTCAGAGCAAAGGACAAGAATTTGACTGAATCAAAAAGTACTTGTCAACGACAACAAGGCGAAAGTGTGCCTCAGGGACCTGGAGAAATCAGGTAGGCCATTTGGAACTTCCCACAGAGTTTGGGATACAGTTTCAAAAGTTAGTGCAAAGTTCTTAAGTGCCAAAATATGGAGTTACAAAAGGCATATATTTAATGGAGATTGTAAAATGTGTAGAATCCTATAATTGTAAAACACTGAGGTATCTCCAAAATTATCTAGTTCAATGCTTCCCCAAACTGCTACCTTTTGAAATTGTCTAAAGGACTCTTTAAGGTGAAAAGCATTATTTCTTACAGATTGTGGCTTACTAATCTGTATTTTTAATAAGCACCTCGCTTTTAATTTTGGCTTTTGTTGCCATTGCTTTTGGTGTTTTAGACATGAAGGCCTTGCCCATGCCTATGTCCTGAATGGTATTGCCTAGGTTTTCTTCTAGGGTTTTTATGGTTTTAGGTCTAACATTTAAATCTCTAATCCATCTTGAATTAATTTTCATATAAGGAGTAAGGAAAGGGTCCAGTTTCAGCTTTCTACTTATGGCTAGCCAATTTTCCCAGCACCATTTATTAACTAGGGAATCCTTTTCCCATTTCTTGTTTTTGTCAGGTTTGTCAAAGATCAGATGACTGTAGATGTGTGGTATTATTTCTGGGGGCTCCGTTCTGTTCCATTGGTCTATATCTCTGTTTTGGTACCAGTACCATGCTGTTGTGGTTACTGCAGCCTTGTAGTATAGTTTGGAGTCAGGTAGCATGATGCCTCCAGCTTTGTTCTTTTGGCTTAGGATTGTCTTGGCAATGCGGGATCTTTTTTGGTTCCATATGAACTTTAAAGCAGTTTTTTCCAATTCTGTGAAGAAAGTCATTGTTAGCTTAATGGGGATGGCATTAAATCTATAAATTACCTTGGGCAGTATGGCCATTTTCACAATATTGATTCTTCTCATCCATAAGCATGGAATGTTCTTCCATTTGTTTGTGTCCTCTTTTATTTCACTGAGCAGTGGTTTGTAGTTCTCCTTAAAGAGGTCCTTTACATCCCTTGTAAGTTGGATTCCTAGGTATTTTATTCTCTTTGAAGCTATTGTGAATGATAATTCATTCATGATTTGGCTCTCTGTTTGTCTGTTACTGGTGTATAAAGAGTGCTTGTGATTTTTGCACATAGATTTTGTATCCTGAGACTTTGCTGAAGTTGCTTATCAGCTTAAGGAGATTTTGGGCTGAAATGGTGGGGTTTTCTAAATATATGATCATGTCATCTGCAAACAGGGACAATTTGACTTCTTCTTTTCCTAACTGAATACCTTGTATTACTTTCTCTTGCCTGATTGCCCTGGCCAGAACTTCCAACACTATGTTAAATAGGAGTGGTGAGAGAGGGCATCCCTATCTTGTG
Source organism: Theropithecus gelada (assembly GCF_003255815.1). Taxonomy (NCBI): domain Eukaryota; kingdom Metazoa; phylum Chordata; class Mammalia; order Primates; family Cercopithecidae; genus Theropithecus; species Theropithecus gelada. Next base: position 174,525,310 of record NC_037670.1, read on the forward strand.
CCAGTTTTCAAAGGGAATGCTTCCGGTTTTTGCCCATTCAGTATGATATTGGCTGTGGGTTTGTCATAAATAGCTCTTATTATTTTAAGATGCGTTCCATTAATACCGAATTTATTGAGCGTTTTTAGCATGAAGGGCTGCTGAATTTTGTCAAAGGCCTTTTCTGCATCTATTGAGATAATCATGTGGTTTTTGTCTTTGCTTCTGTTTTTTTTTTATTATTATACTTTAGGTTCTAGGGTACATGTGCACAATGTGCAGGTTTGTTACATAAGTATACATGAGCCATGTTGGTGTGCTGAACCCATTAACTCGTCATTTGCATTAGGTATATCTCCTAATGCTATCTCTCCCCCCGTCCCCTCCCCACAATAGGACCTGGTGTGTGATGTTCACCTTCCTGTGTCCAAGTGATCTCATTGTTCAATTCCCACCTATGAGTGCAAACATGCAGTATTTGGTTTTCTGTTCTTGCGATAGTTTGCTGAGAATGATGGTTTCCAACTGCGTCTATGTCCATACAAAGGATACAAACCCATCCTTTTTTATGGCTGCATAGTATTCCATGGTGTATATGTGCCACATTTTCTTAATCCAGTCTGTCACTGATGGACATTTGGGTTGATTCCAAGTCTTTGCTATTGTGAATAGTGCCACAATAAACATACATGTGCATGTGTCTTTAAAGCAGCATGACTTATAATCCTTTGGGTATATCCCCAGTAATGGGATGGCTGGGTCAAATGGTATGTCTAGTTCTAGATCCTTGAGGAATCGCCACACTGTTTTCCACAATGGTTGAACTAGTTTACAGTCCCATCAACAGTGTAAAAGTGTTCCTATTTCTCCACATCCTCTCCAGCACCTGTTGTTTCCTGATTTTTTAATGATTGCCATTCTAACTGGTGTGAGATGGTATCTCATTGTGGTTTTGATTTGCATTTCTCTGATGGCGAGTGATGATGAACATTTTTTCATGTGTCTGTTGACTGTATGAATGTCTTCTTTTGAGAAGTGTCTGTTCATATCCTTTGCCCACTTTTTGATGGGGTTGTTGTTTTTTTCTTGTAAACTTGTTTGAGTTCTTTATAGGTTCTGGATATTAGCCCTTTGTCAGATGAGTAGATTGCAATAATTTTCTCCCGTTCTGTAGATTGCTTCTGTTTATATGCTGGATTATGTTTATTGATTTGTGTATGTTGAACCAGCCTTGCATCCCAGGGATGAAGCCCACTTGATCATGGTGGATAAGCTTTTGATGTGTTGCTGGATTTGGTTTGCCAGTATTTTATTGAGGATTTTTGCATCGATGTTCATCAGGGATATTGGTCTAAAATTCTCTTTTTTTGTTGTGTCTCTGCCAGGCTTTGGTATCAGGATGATGTTAGCCTCATAAAATGAGTTAGGGAGGATTCTCTCTTTTTCTATTGATTGGAATAATTTCAGAAGGAATGGTACCAGCTCCTTCTTGTACCTCTGGTAGAATTCGGCTGTGAATCCATCTGGTCCTGGACTTTTTTTGGTTGGTAGGCTATTAATTATTGCCTCAATTTCAGAGCCTACTATTGGTTTATTCAGGGATTCAACTTCTTCCTGGTTTAGTCTTGGGAGAGTGTAAGTGTCCCGGAAAATATCCATTTCTTCTAGGTTTTCTTTTTTTCTTTTTTTTTTTTTTTTTTTGAGACGGAGGCTGGCTCTGTCGCCCAGGCTGGAGTGCAGTGGCTGGATCTCAGCTCACTGCAAGCTCCGCCTCCCGGGTTCACACCATTCTCCTGCCTCAGCCTCCCGAGTAGCTGGGACTACAGGCGCCCGCCACCTCGCCCGGCTAGTTTTTTGTATTTTTTTTAGTAGAGATGGGGTTTCACTGTGTTAGCCAGGATGGTCTTGATCTCCTGACCTCGTGATCCGCCCATCTCGGCCTCCCAAAGTGCTGGGATTACAGGCTTGAGCCACCGCGCCCAGCCTCTTCTAGGTTTTCTAGTTTATTTACGTAGTCGTGTTTATAGTATTCTCTGATGGTAGTTTGTATTTCTGTGGGATTGGGGATGATATCCCCTTTATCATATTTTATTGCGTCTATTTGATTCTTCTCTCTTTCTTCTTTATTAGTCTTGCTAGTGGTCTATCAATTTTGTTGATCTTTTCAAAAAGCAACTCCTGTATTCATTGATTTTTTGGAGCGTTTTTTGTGTCTCTATCTTCTTCAGTTCTGCTCTGATCTTAGTTATTTCTTGCCTTCTGCTAACTTTTGAATGTGTTTCCTCTTGCTTCTCTGGTTCTTTTAAATGTGATGTTAGGGTGTCAATTTTAGATCTTTCCTGCTTTCTCTTGTGGGCATTTAGTGCTATAAATTTCCCTCTACACACTGCTTTAAATGTGTCCCAGAGATTCTGGTATGTTGTATCTTTGTTCTTACTGGTTTCAAAGAACATCTTTATTTCTGCCTTCATTTCATTATGTACCCGGTAGTCATTCGGGAGCAGGTTGTTCAGTTTCCATGTAGTTGAGCGGTTTTGATTGAGTTTCTTAGTCCTGAGTTCTAGTTTGATTGCACTGTGGTCTGAGAGACAGTTTGTTATAATTTCTGTTCTTTTACATTTGCTGAGGAGTGCTTTACTTCCAACTATGTGGTCGATTTTGGAATAAGTGCGATGTGGTGCTGAGAAGAATGTATATTCTGTTGATTTTGGGTGGAGAGTTCTGTAGATGTCTATTAGGTCCGCTGCGCACAGTTGAGTTCAATTCCTGGATATCCTTGTTAACTTTCTGTTCCGTTGATTTGTCTAATGTTGATAGTGAGGTGTTAAAGTCTCCTATTATTATTGAATGGGAGTCTAAGTCTCTTTGTAAGTCTCTAAGGACTTACTTTATGAATCTGGGTGCTCCTGTATTGGGTGCATATATATTTAGGATAGTCAGCTCTTCCTGATGAATTCATCCCTTTACCATTATGTAATGGCCTTCTTTGTCTCTTTTGATCTTTGATGGTTTAAAGTCTGTTTTATCAGAGACTAGGATTGCAACCCCTGCTTTTTTTTGTTTTCCATTTGCTTGGTAGATCTTCCCCCATCCCTTTATTTTGAGCCTATGTGTGTCATGTGAGATGGGTCTCCTGAATATAGCAAACTGATGGGTCTTGACTCTTTATCCAATTTGCCAGTCTATGTCTTTTAATTGGACCATTTAGTCCATTTACATTTAAGGTTAATATTGTTATGTGTGAACTTGATCCTATCATTATGATATTAGCTAGTTATTTTGCTCGTCAGTTGATGCGGTTTCTTCATAGCATCGATGGACTTTACATTTTGGCATGTTTTTGCAATGGCTGGTATCAGTTGTTCCTTTCCATGTTTATTGCTTCCTTCAGGATCTCTTGTAGGGCAGGCCTGGTGGTGACAAAATCTCTAAGCATTTGCTTGTCTGTAAAGGATTTTATTTCTCCTTCACTTATGAAACTTAGTTTGGCTGGTTATGAAATTCTGGGTTGAAAAATCTTTTCTTTAGGGATGTTGAATATTGGCCCCCACTCTCTTCCGGCTTGTGGAGTTTCTGCGGAGAGATCTTCTGTTAGTCTGATGGGCTTCACTTTGTGAGTAACCCGACCTTTCTCTCTGGCTACCCTAAACATTTTTTCCTTCATTTCAACTTTGGTGAATCTGACAATTACGTGTCTTGGAGTTGCTCTTCTCGAGGAGTATCTTTGTGGCATTCTCTGTATTTCCTGAATTTGAATGTTGGCCAGCCTTACTAGGTTGGGGAAGTTCTCCTGGATGATATCCTGCAGAGTGTTTTCCAACTTGGTTCCATTTTCCCCGTCACTTTCAGGCACACCAATCAGATGTAGATTTGGTCTTTTCACATAATCCCATATTTCTTGGAGACTTTGTTCATTTCTTTTTACTCTTTTTTCTCTACATTTCTCTTCTTGCTTCATTTCATTCATTTGATCTTCAATCACTGATACTCTTTCTTCCAGTTGATCGAGTCAGTTACTGAAGCTTGTGCATTTGTCACGTAATTCTCATGTCATGGCTTTCATCTCTATGAGTTCTTTTAAGGTCTTCTCTGCATTGATTATTCTAGTTACCCATTCATCCATTCTGTTTTCAAGGTTTTTAGTTTCTTTGCACTGGTTACGTAGTTCCTCCTTTAGCTCTGAGAAGTTTGATTGACTGAAGCCTTCTTCTCTCAACTCATCCGCCATTCTCTATCTAGCTTTGTTCCATTGCTGGCGGTGAGCTGTGTTCCTTTGGAGGGGGAGATGCGCTCTGATTTTTTGAATTTCCAGCTTTTCTGCACTGCTTTTTCCCCATCTTTGTGTTTTTATCTGCCTTTGGTCTTTGATGATGGTGACATGCTGATGGGGTTTTGGTGTAGGTGTTCTTTCTGTTTGTTAGTTTTCCTTCTAACAGTCAGGACTTTCAGCTGCAGGTCTGTTGGAGTTTGCTTGATGTCCACTCCAGACCCTGTTTGCCCGGGTATCAGCAGCGAAAGCTGCAGAGGATAGAAAATTGCCGAACAGTGAGTGTTGCTGTCTGCTTCTTGCTCTGGAAGCTTTGTCTCCGGGTGTACCCAGCCGTGTGAGGTGTGATGTGTCGGTCTGCACCTCAGTTGAAAATGCAGAAATCACCTGTCTTCTGCGTCACTCACGCGGGGAGCTGGAGGCTGGAGCTGTTCCTATTCAGCCATCTTGGGTGCCACCCTGCTTATTCAATCTTTCATGGGTTGAACCTTTGTTATGGTATCTAAAGTCATTGCCATTCTTATGGTCATCTAGATATTCTCCTATGTTAACTTTTAAAAGTTTTATACTTTTGCATTTACACTGGAGACTGACCCCTAATTCACAATTCCCTAATTGTGTGAAGGGAATAAGGTTTATGTCTAGATTTATTGTTTTAAATGTGGATGTCTGACTGTTCCAGTGTCTTGTCAACACTAATTTTTCCCAATTATATTAACTTTGCTTTTTTGTTGAAAATGAATTGACAGTATTCATATGGGTGTATATCTGGGATTTCTCTTCTCTTCCATTGATCTATTGGTTTATTCTTTCACCAACACCACATTGTCTTAACTACTGTAGCTTTATGGTAAGACTTGAGATTGGGTAGTGTCAGTCCTCCAACTTTGCTCTTCTCCTTAAATATTGTGTTGGCTGTTCTGGGTCTCCTGCCTCTCCATGTAAACTTTAGTACTAGTTTGTAAATCTCCACAAAATAACTTGCTGGCATTTTTATTGGAATTGCATTGAATCTATAGATCAAATTGGGAAGAGCTGATATCTTGGCGGTATTGAGTCTTCCTATTATGAACCTGGAATACCTTCCTATTTATTTAGTTCTTTCACTTTATTCATCAGAGTTTAGTAGTTTTTTTCATATACATTTTATAATATCATGTTAGATTTATACCAAATATTTCATTTTGGGGGTTGCTTAAGTAAATGGTATTATGTTTTTAATTTCAAATTCTACTAGTTCATTGCTCGTATGTAGAAAAGTGATGGACCTTTGTATACTGACCCTGTGTTCTACAATCTTGTTCAAATCACTTTTTAGTACCAGAAGCTTTTTTTTGTTGTTGATTCTTTCAGATTTTCTACATGGACAATCATGACATCATGACATCATAAGACAAATACAGTTTTATTTCTTCCTTCCCAATCTGTATACTTTTTTTCCCTTTATTTTTCTTATTGCATTAGCTGGAACTTCTAGCACAATGTTGAAAAGGAGTGATAAGAAGAGTCATCCCTGACTTGTTCCCGATCTTAGTGGGAAAAGTTCTAGTTTATCACCATTAAGTATGATGGTAGCTATTTTTCTAGATATTTTTCTAGATACTCTTTTTAAAGTTGAGGAAGTTCCCCGCTACATCTAGTTTACTGAGAGTTTTTGTCATGAATAGATGTTGGATTTTGTGAAATGTGTTTTCTGTGTCTTGATCTGATCATGTGATTGTTCTTCTTTAGTCTGTTGATGTGATGAATTATATTAATTGAATTTTTCAATCAATTACCTGCAATCAATCTGCATACTTAGCACAAATTCCACTTGGCCATGATATATAATTTGTTTTACACATTGTTGGATTAGTGTTTTGCTGAGGAGTTTTCCCTCTTTGTTCATGAGAGATTTTAATCTTAGCTTTTTTTCTTCTGGTAATGTTTTTGTCTGTTTTTGATAATTTGATGAGTCTGGCCTCATAGAATGAGTTAAATAGTATTCATTCTGCTTCCATCTTCTGAAAGACATTGCAGAGAATTTAAGAATTTCTTCCTTAAATGTTTGGTAGAATTCTCTGGTGAACCTACCTGGGCCTGATGCTTTCTGTTTTGGAAGGTTAATAACTGTTTTAATTTTTTTTTTTTTTGAGATGGAGTCTTGCTCTGTTGCCCAGCCGGGAGTGCAGTGGCGTGATCTCAGCTCACTGCAAGCTCCGCCTCCTGGGTTCATGCCATTCTCCTGCCTCAGCCTCCCGAGTAGCTGGGACTGCAGGTACCTGCCACCACGCCTGGCTAATTTTTTGTATTTTTAGTAGAGACGGGGTTTCACCATAGTTAGCCAGGGTGGTCTCGATCTCCTGACCTTGTGATCTGCCCACCTCGACCTCCCAATGGTTTAATTTTTTTTAATCATATAAACTTATCCAGATTGTCTATTTCTGCTTGTCTAAATCTTGGCATACAAAATCTTTCAAGGAATTGGTCCATTTCATCTAGGTTACCAAATTTGTGGGCATAGAATTGTTCATAATATTTCTTTATTATCATTTTAATGTCAATGGGATCTGCATGATGTCACCTCCTTCATTTCTGGTGTTAGTAATTTGTGTCCTCTCTTTTTTTTTTTTCTTATCCTGGCTGGAGGCTTATCAATTTTATCGATCTTTTCAAAGAAGTAGCTTTTGCTTAGTTTCTCTGTTGATTTTCTATTTTTAATTTCATTGATTTCAGCTCTAATTTTTATTATTTCTTTTTCTGAACAGGCATTTTGTAAAAGAAGACATACAGATGGTCAACAAGCATATGAAATAATGTTGAACATCACTAATCATCAGAGAAATGCAAATTAAAACTACAATGAGATATATTACACCAGTAGAATGGCTATTATTGTCATTTTAACTTTTATTTTGGATTCAGGGTTCCATGTGCAGGTTTGTCATGTAAGTAAACCATGTGTCATGGGGGTTTGGTGTACAGATAATTTTGTCACCCAGATAGTAAGCATAGTACCTGATAGGTATTTTTTCTGGTTTTCTCCCTCCTCCCACCCTCCACTCTCAAGTAAGCCCCAGTGTCTGTTACTCCTCTCCTAGGATCCATGTGTTCTTGTTGTTAACTCCCACTTATAAGTGAGAACATACGGTATTTGCTTTTCTATCCTGCTCAAGATAATGGCCTCCAACTCTATCCATGTTGCTGCAGAAGACTTGTTCTTGTTCTTTTTTATGACTGCATAGTATTTCATGGTGTATATGTACTACATTTTCTTTATCCAGCTACTATTGATGGGCATTTAGGTTGATTCCATGTCTTTGCTATTGTGAATTGTGCTACAGTGAACATATGCACGCATGTGTCTTTATGGTAGAACAATTTATATTCTTTTGAGTACATACCCAATAATGTGTTTGCTGGGTTGAATAGTAATTCTGTTTTAAGTTCTTTGAGGAACTGCCACACTGCTGTCTTCACAACGGCTGAACTAATTTACATTTCCACCAGCAGTGTATAAGTGTTCCCTTTTCTCCACAGCCTTGTCAATATCTGGTTTTTTTTCACTTTTTAATAATAACCATTATGACTGGTGTGAGATGGAATCTCATTGTGGCTTTGATTTGCTGTGATAAACATTTTTTCATATGCTCTTTGTTCACATGCATGTCTTCTTTTGAAAAGTGTCTGTTCATATCCTTTGTTTTTTAATGGGGTTGTTTGTTTTTTGCTTGTTAATTTAAGTTCATTATAGATTCTAGATATCAGACCTTTGTCAGATGGATAGTTTGCAAATATTTTCTCCCATTCTGTAGGTTGACTATTTACCCTGTTGATAGTTTCTTTTTTTTTTTTTTTTTTTTCCTGTTCGGAAGCTTTAGTTTAATTAGATTCCATTTGTTGGTTTTTGCTTTTGTTGCAGTTGCTTCTGGTGTCTTTGTCATAAAATCTTTGTGAAGTCTTGCATTCAGAATAGTATTGTCTAGGTTGTCTTCCAGAGATTTTATAGTTTTAGGTTTCACATTTAAGTCTTAATCCATCTGGAGTCGATTTTTGTATGTGGTGTAAAGTTAGGGTTCCAGTTTCAACCTCCTGCAAACAGCAAGCCAGTTATCCCAGCACCATTTACTGAATAGGGAGTTCCTTCCCTATTGCTTGCTTTTGTCAGCTTTGTGGAAGATCAGATGGTTGCAGGTGTGTGGTATTATTTCTGGGCTCTCTATTCTGTTCCATTGGTCTAGGTGTCTGTTTTTGTACCAGTACTATGCTGTTTTGGTTGTTGTAGCCTTGCAGTTTAATTTGAAGTCAGGTAACATGATGTCTCCAGTTTTTTTCTTTTTTGTTTAGAATTGTGGAATGGTTATTATTAAAAAGACAAAGAATAATAGATCCTGGGAAGGATGCAGAGAAAAAAGAATGCTTATACTGCTGCTAGAATGTAAATTAATACAACCTCTATGAAAAACAGTATGGAGATTTCTCAAAGAACTAAAAGTGAAACTACCAGTTGATCCAGCAATCCCACTACTGGGTACATACACAAAGGAAAAGAAATTATTATATAAAAGGCACGTGCACTCATGTTTATTGCAGCACTATTTACAAATGTAAGGAATCAACCTAAGTATCCATCAATGAATATTTGGATAAAGAAAATGTTATACATTTATATATAATATATATAGTATATTTAATTAAATATTAAATATTTCATATTATAAAATATCAAATTTTCTTTATATGTAAATATATTTAAATATATACATTTATACAAACACCTAAATTTATATTATGTATATTTATGAATAGATATTTAAATTATATATTTAAACATATTTACATATACAAACTGGATCCCTTCCTTACGCCTTATACAAAAATTAACTCAAGATGGATTAAAGACTTAAGTGTAAGACCTAAAACCATAAAAACCCTAGAAGAAAACCTAGGCAATACCATTCAGGACACAGGCATGGCAAAGACTTCATGACTAACACACCAAAAGCAATGGCAAAAAAAGCCAAAATAAATGGGATCTAATTAAAGAGCTTCTGCACAGCTGTAGGGAGACCCCCTGAAACTATTGCTACAGAATAAAAGATGAAATGCTCCTGATTATTGTAAATACAAAATTGTATGCAGGATTGTGTAACGACAATGCCAGGTTGGACTGCCAGAATGGGCCAACAGCGCGTGATGTGCTTCCCTCTGCAGAGAGCCTATGAATGGGCATGCAGTCAGGGAGGTTTCACATCACCAAGACTCCTATCCCAGAAAAGCAGATGTTCATAGCTCTGGGAATGGAATGTGACCCTCGTGGAGAGCCTATAAACAGACGCATGGGGGTGGGAGTGCCTGTCCATATGGATAAGATAGGGCTATAAATGCCTTCATCTTGCTGCAGCTCTTCTAGGCCTCTTTAGGGTTAAGGCATACTCCCTTCTGAGAAATTCTGGTCTAACCGGTTGTCTAACTTCATGTCCTGTTTCTATGAATTGTTTGTAACCAGCTTTTGCTATAACTGTTACTGCTGATTAATATCTTGCTAATCATAGGTTATGGAAAGGCTATGTTCTTGTTTTAAGGCTCTGTTAGAAATTACTGATGCACACACTATATTGTAAATTTGTATCTGTATATACTGCTGCATACAGATGCTATGTTAAAGAATTACTTCACCCCCATGTGACCATCTCACCTCTTAGTCAAATGACCCTAAATACCTCACAAACCTACCCCTACCCTCACTAAACTTAATAATAAATGCTAACATATCCAGCACATTGTTGGCACTGTGGGACCAGAAGGCGGTGACCCCCCTGGACCCAGCTTTCACTATCTTGTGTGTGTCTATTATTTCTCGACCTGCCAGTCCACCTGGGAACAAAGAGGGAGCCCCATTGCATTGCGGGCTGCTGGCCAGATCCCGTAATATCTGGTGCCCAACGTTCCTCAGCTCAGTGCACTCTGAGTGCAGGTTCATGATGGCTAGTCTTCAGTCTTGATGGTAAGGTCTCCGGGTGTGCTTTTTCTGACTCTCTCCTCTTTTTGGATTTGTCAACTGGTAATATTCCAGGGTTATTATGGGACAATCACAGTCTAAACACCAGGCTTATCTGTCTTTTATTAAACTTCTTCTTAAACAGGGTGGAATCAAGCTGATTCCAATAACCTTATTCTCTTATTTCAGACTATTGAAAAATATTGTCCTTGGTTTGCTGACAAAGATTCTATGGACCTGTTAGACTGGGATAGAGTTGCCACCACTCTCCACCAACTCATTAGAGATGGTGTTTTACTTCCTATTTCTGTTTGGACTGACTGGGCTCTTATTCGTGTTGCTTTACTTCCTTTTCAGTCTGGTGATCCTCTTCAACTGCCAGAAGTTAACATGGATGGTGAACCATTCCCTTTACCTCGGGTAGCTGACCCCCCTACTGGCCCTCCTGATGATGAGGAAGAATTTGATCTCTCCTTGTTTTCTCCCCAAGAGGAGAAACCTGGTGATGATCCCCTCCCTTTGCCTCCTATCTTGGAACCTGTATATGTTAACTCTTCTTCTACTAAGCCGTTTCCCCCTCTGCCAGAGGAGGACATGTGGCATTCATTTAAATGGTCTTGTTCTCATTCCTCTCGTCCTTTTCGAACTCTCCTCTCTTCTAAGCCTACTGTTTCTCTTGGCACTCCGGGACCCCTTCTTTCAGAGGCTTGGAATCCTGCTTCCCCCCAGTCTGCATCCCAGCACCCTCAGTCTCCTTCTCTTCCTCTGCCCCTGCACAATGGATGTGTGAGTCACCTGTTTGGGTAGAGTGGTGGCCACTTTCCAAACACAAGTTGGAGGCTTTAATGGAAATTGTTAATGATTTACTGCAGGCAAACACTATTGAGCTCTCCTTGTCTCCATGGAACTCACCTGTGTTTGTTGTACAAAAAAAGTCAGGAAAATGGAGAATAGTAACAGATTTAAGAGCTGCTAATGCAGTTATTAAACCTATAGGGGCGTTACAACCCAGTGTGCCCTCCCCTTCCATGATTCCTAAGGAATGGCCTGTAATTATCATTGACCATAAAGACTACTTTTTTTCATATTCCTTTAGACAAGTCAGACTGTGAAAAATTGGCTTTCATTATACCATCCATTAACAATTCTGCTCCTCCAACTAGATATCAATGGAAAGTTTTACCTCAAGGAATGATTAACAGTCCTACTATTTGTAAGTTGTTTGTCAGTACTGTGTTACAACCTATCCGACAGATTTTTTAAAAATAATTACATTCTTCATTATATGGATGATATACTGATTGCTGCCCCCACTAAAGATGGATTAATTCAATGTTTTACCTCTTTAAAATTAACTGTTGCCAATGCAGGACTCCACATTGCTCCTGATAAAATTCAACAAGCCACTCCTTTTCTGTACTTAGGAATGCAGCTAGGAGCTCGCTCCATTAAGCCCCCAAAAGTCCAACTTCGTACTGACAATTTAAACACCTTAAATGATTTTCAAAAATTACCAGATGACATCAATTATCTCAGACCAACCCTAGGCATTTGTGCTTATGCATTATCTCATCTATTTGCCACTTTATCAGGAGATACAGATTTAAACAGTCCTCGCTCTTTACCTGAACCAGCAAAACAAGAGTTGTCTTTTGTAGAACAATGAGTGAGAGAGACACAAGTCTCTCGTATTGACCCAAATTTACCTTTACAATTTTTAGTTTTTCCTTCCATCCACTCTCCTACGGGTCTTACAGTACAAAACGATTCTCTAGTTGAATGTGTATTTCTTCCTAATTCAGCCTCTAAAACTCTTTCAATATATCTTGATCAAATAGCCACTTTGCTTGGGTTAGAACGTCAACATATCACTAAAATTTCCGACTTTGATCCAAACATTATTGTGGTCCCTTTGTCAAAAAATGAAGTTGAAAATGCCTTTTCTACATCTTTGTGCTGGCAGACTAATCTGGCTGACTTCATTGGCACTACTGATAATCATTTGCCTAAGTCAAAATTCTTTCAGTCTCTGTGAAATAATTCCTGTAATCTACCAAAACTTACTTGTTCATCACCACTAGAGACAACCATTACCATTTTTACTGATGGATCCAGTAATGGAAAGGCAGGGTATGTAGGACCAAAAGATAAAGTCATTTCTACTCCATATACTTCTGCTCAAAAAGCCAAGTTGTTTGCTGTTATCTCTGCATTACAGGATTTTGATTAGCCTCTTAATATTGTCTCTGACTCAGCTTCTGTAGTCCATGCCACTAAAGCAATATAAACAGCTACCATCAAAAATACTGCTGACACTAATCTGTTTTCCTTGTTCTCTTTGTTACAAAAAACTGTCAGAAACTGAAACCATCCTTTTTTCATCACTCACATTCGTTCTCATACTAACTTGCCAGGACCTTTATCCAGTGGTAATCATAAAGTTGATACTCTAGTTTCTCTAGCCATTACAGATGCAGAACAATTTCATCAACTCACTCATACTAATACCTCAAGTCTTAAACATAAATATTCTCTCAGTTGGAAACAAGCTAAACAAATTGTACAATACTGTTCTCAATGTCAGGTTCTTGTCTTACCCACACAGTCTCCTGGAGTTAATCCCCGAGGCCTATCTCCTAATGTTATCTGGCAAGTGGATGTTTCTCATGTTCCTTCTTTTGGAAAATTAGCTTATGTGCATATCACAGTTGACACCTTTTCCAATTTCATCTGGGCTACCTGTCAAACCAGAGAAGCCACTTCTCATGTTAAAAAACATATGTTTTCATGTTTTGCAGTTATGGGAATTCCCAGTGAGCTCAAAACAGACAATGGTCCAGCCTATTGCAGTAAAGCTTTTAAAAATTTTCTTGATCAGTGGCATACTAAACATCTTACTGGTATTCCTTATAACCCACAAGGCCAAGCTATTGTAGAAAAAAGTAACAGAACTTTAAAATTATGATCACTTAAACAAAAAGAGGGGGATAAGGAGTTGTCTATCCCTCACATACAAGTAAACTTGGCATTGTTGACGTTAAATTTTTTTAATATTCCTAAATCTAGTTCTGTTACTGCTACTGAAAAACATTTCCCTGGTAACCATCCTACGGTAAACCAAGGAAGGGTATGGTGGAAAGACGTCCAATCTAGTATATGGTCAAAAGGTTCTATTTTAATGTGGGGAAGAGGCTATGCTTGTGTTTCCCCAGGTGAACATCCATCTCCTGTTTGGATTCCTGCTAGACACCTGAAATTGTGTCCTGAAGATGCATGCAACAACAAGACAGAGAAATTTGCTGAAAAAGCACCACAGCAGGAAACAACTAACACATCCAATTGTCAAAAAGAAGAAAATGACCACACTAACTCCTTTACAACAGACAATCCAGTCAGCCATCCTGAACAACTTGTCTCCAGCGATCCAGGTCTGGCTCAACCTCTGCCTACTCCTGATGACACTGATCCTTCTACCCTCTGTCACCCCACAACTGTTAAAAACTGTACATATTGGGCCTGTATTCCTTTTCCTCCTCTTATTCGAGCCAGGACATGGATGGACACTCCTATCGAAGTCTATGTTAATAATTGTATTTGGATGCCTGGTTCTGTAGATGATCGTTGTCCTGCCCAACCTTCAGAAGAAGGAACTCCTTTCAATATCACTTTGGGTTTTAGGCTCTGGCCCCAAATGTGCCTGCCCTTGTCCTCTGTCTCTGGATCTAGAGGGGCTGCTGAGCACTCCAGTAGCCCTTGCAGCCACTGGGACCTCCCACAGCTCTTGCCACCAAGAACTACACAGTTGCTGATGTGATGGACCCCAGCTACCTGATCTGATAAGACATCACACCTCCTAAACCTGGAGCCACTACATGCCTCCACACATGATTCCCTGAATGACTAGATCTGGTTCCACTACACTCCAGCATTCCCCACCCCAGATGAAGTCCTTTCTTTAATGAAGTCAATCCATAAAGTCTGGAAGAAATGACTGCTTTTTCAAATGTACAGACACGAATGCAAGACTACAAGAATCAAAAACAACCAAGAAAACATGACACTATTAGAGAAACACAATAAACTTCCAGTAATTGACCCCAAAGATTGAAGAACCCCAAAAATTGACCCAAAAAATGAAGAAGTCAAAATAATTGTTCTAAAGAATCTCAGTGAGTTACAAAAGAACACAGATAAACAACTTAATTAGGAAAATAATACATGAACAAAATGAGAAGCTCAACAGAGAGACAGAAAACAAAAAGCAACCAAACACATTTTGGAGCTGAAAATAGAAGAACTAAAAATACAACAGACTGTATCAAGAAAATAATAAGTAAACTCAAAGATAGATCATTTGAAATCATCCAGTCAGAGGATAAAAAAGAAAAAAACTAATGAAAAGGAATGAAAAAAGCCTGTAGATTCTATGGAACACCATATAGAGCTAACATTCACATTTTAGGAGTTTTAGAGGGGGTAGAGGGAGAGGAAGGAACAGAAGGCTCCTTTAAAGAAATAATGGCTAAAGCTCCCCAAATCTGGGGAAAGATATGAACATCCAGATATGTGAAGCTTATAGGTCTAGAATCAGATTCGACCCAAAGAATACTTCACCAAGACACATTGTAAATGAACTATCAAAAATCAAAGACAGAGAATACTGAAAGCAGTAAGAGAAAAGAAGCATATCCCATCCCAGGAAATCCCAATAAGGCTATCAATGATGCCTGCAGACCAGAAGTTCTGCTATAATCAAATACTATAATCAAAGTAATGGAAGGGAAAAAAAGAACAGTCAACCAAGAATATTTTACCCAGAAACATTGTCCTTCAGAAATGAGAGAGAGATAAGGACTTCCCCTGACAAACAGATCTGAGAACGTTCACCACTACTAGATTTGCCTTACAAGAAAAGCTAAAGGGAGTTCTTCATTCTGAAACTAAAAGACACTGTATTAGTCTGTTTTCACACTGCCATAAAGATACTACCTGAGACTGGGCAATTTATAAAGAAAAGAGGTTTAATTGACTCACAGTTCCACATGGCTGGGGAGGCCTCAGGTAACTTATAATCATGGCGGAAGGCAAAGGGGAAGCAAAGCATGTCTTACATGCCAGCAGGAGAGAGAGAGAGCGCAAAAAGGGGGAAGCACCAGATACTTATCAAACAACTAGGTCTCATGAGAATGCATGCACTATCACAAGAATAGCATGGGGCAAACTGCCCCCATGATCCAATCACCCCCCACCAGGCCCCTCCCTTGATGTGAGGATTACAATTTGGATTACAATTCTATATGAGATTTGGGTGGGTATACAGCCAAATCATATCAGACACTAAGTGGTAACATAAAAACATATGGATGTATAAAACTCACCAGCAAAGGTAAATATATAGTCAAATTCAGAATAGTCTAATGCCACCATGATGTATAAACCACTTATATTATTAGTATGAAGGTTAAAAGACAAAACTATTAAAAATAATAATAGCTACAATAATTTGTAAAGGATATGCAATATAAAAAGATGTAAATTATGGTATCAAAAATGTTGGTGGTGTATTTGAGTAAAACTGTAGAGTTTTTTAAAAAATGTGATCAAAGTTAAGTTGTTATCAGCTTAAAACAGACTGGTATAGGCTGGGTGCGGTGGCTCATGCCTGTAATCCTGGCACTTTGGGAGACTGAGGAAGGTAGATCACCTGAGGTCAGGAGTTCAAGACCATACTGGCCAATATGGTGACACCCCGTCTCTAAGAAAAATACAAAAATTAGCTGGGCATGGTGGCGTGTGCCTGTAGTCCCAGCTACTCGGGAGGCTGAGGCAGAAGAATCACTTAAACCCAGGAGATGGGGGTTGCAGTGAGCCAAGATCATGCCACTGCACTCCAGCCTGGGTGACAGAGTGAGACTCTATCTCAAGAAGAAAAATAGACTGATATAGCAATAAAAACCTCCCATACAATGTTAAAATGATGTGACTAGAGAAGAACTCTTGTCTTGTTCCTGGGTGGGGGAAAGCTTTCAGGCTTTTACTGTTAAATATGGTATTAGTAATCACATTTTCATAGATGCCCTTCATCAGGTAGTAGAAGTTCTCTTTCACAGAAATAAATGATCATGTGATTTTTTTTTCTGCATTATTTTGCTGACATAATGTTTGGTCAGCATTATGGTTGGTTTGGATGTTAAACCAATCTTGCATTCCTAAGATAAATTCCACTTGGTCATGATGTATTTTCCTTTTTGTAGATCGCTTAATTTTCTTTGCT
Source organism: Theropithecus gelada (assembly GCF_003255815.1). Classification (NCBI taxonomy): domain Eukaryota; kingdom Metazoa; phylum Chordata; class Mammalia; order Primates; family Cercopithecidae; genus Theropithecus; species Theropithecus gelada. Next base: position 174,541,810 of record NC_037670.1, read on the forward strand.
AGTGTTTTTATTGGGGATTTTCTGAGTCTGTAGTTATAGGAGATAATGATATGTGTTTTTCTTTGCTTGTGTCTTTCTGGTTTGGTATCATAGAATGAGTTGGGAAGTGTTCTTCCTCTTCTAAATTTTTGAAGTTAGTGAAGAAATGGTATTAATTATTCTTAAATGTTTTGTGGAATCCACTAGTGAAGCCATCTGGGCCTGGGTTTTCTTTGTAGGTAATTTTTAAAATTACTAATTGAATCTATGTGTTTTGCTAATTGAATCTATGTATAGGTCTATAATGTACTATGGAAGTAGAAAGCCTGTCAGTAGTTTTAGATCAAACTTTGGTCGCATTGCTAACTCCTCTCTTCTTCCTGTTGATTGCATGGATTTTGCAGAGGTTTATTTTTCCCTTTTTGTTGTTATTTATTGTATTAGAATAAAATTGCTAAATGGGGACCTGGGTAGCCATTGACATTGTCTTCTGGGTTACTATATTTATCTGTAAGTCATTGGTCTCCCACTAATTGCAAATCTGTTGTGCTTATAAAGGATAAGAGAACTGCTGAAGACCAGTTCCAAGCTAGCTGAATAGGAACAGCTCCGGTCTGCAGCTCCCAGTGTGATCGATGCAGAAGATGGGGGATTTCTGCATTTCCAACTTAAGTACCTGGTTCATCTCACTGGGACTGGTTGGACAGTGGGTGCAGCCCACGGAGGGCAAGCCGAAGCAGGGCAGGGCCTTGCCTCACCTGAGAAGCACAAGAGGTTGGGGTATTTCCCTTTCTTAGCCAAGGGAAACCGTGACAGACTGTACTGGGAAAATCGGGACACTGCCACCCAAACACTGTGCTTTTCCAATGGTCTTAGCAAATGGCACACTAGGAGATTATATCCTGTGACTGGCTCAGCAGGTCCCATGCCGATGGAGCCTTGCTCACTGCTAACGCAGCAGTCTGAAATCAAACTGTGAGGTGGCAGCCTGGCTAGGGGAGGGGTGTCCATCATTGCTGAGGCTTGAGTCGGTAAACAAAGTGGCCCAGAAGATTGAACTGGGTGGATCCCACTGCAGCTCAATGAGGCCTGCCTGCCTCTGTAGACTCCACCTCTGGGGGCAGGGCATAGCTGAACAAAAGGCAGCAGAAACTCCTGCAGACTTAAACGTCTCTATCTGACAGCTCTGAAGAGAGCAGTGGTTCTTCCAGAACAGTGTTTGAGCTCTGAGAATGGACTGACTGCCTCCTCAAGTGGTTCCCTGACCCCATGTAGCCTAACTGGGAGACATCTCCCAGTAGAGGCTTACTGACACCTCATTCAGTGAGGTGCCCCTATGAGACGAAGCTTCCAGAGGAAGGATCAGGCAGCAATATTTGGTGTTCTGCAATATTTGCTGTTCTGCTGCCTTCGCTGGTGATACCCAGGAAAACAGGGCCTGGAGTGGACCTCCAGCAAACTCCAACAGACCTGCAGCTGAGGGACATGACTTTTAGAAGGAAAACTAACAAACAGAATGGAATAGCTTCAACATCAACAAAAAGGACATCCACACCAAAACCCCATCTATTAGGTCACCATCATCAAAGACCAAAGTTAGATAAAACCACAAAGATGGGGAGAAACAAGGGCATAAAAGCTGAAAATTCTAAAAAACAGAGTGCCTATTCTCCTCCAAAGGATTGCAGATCCTTGCCAGCAATGGAACAAAGCTGGATGGAGAATGACATTGACAAGTCGACAGAAGTAGGCTTCAGAAGGTCGGTAATAACACACTTCTCTGAGCTAAAGGAGGATGTTTGAATCCATTGCAAGGAAGCTAAAAACCTTGAAAAAAGATTAGACAAATGGCTAACTAGAATAAACAGTGTAGAGAAGACCTTAAATTACCAGACAGAGCTGAAAATCATGGCATGAGAACTACGTGATGCATGCACAAGCTTCAGTGGCCGATTTGACCAAGTGGAAGACAGAGTATCAGTGATTGAAGACCAAATTAATGAAATGAAGCGAGAAGAGAAATTTAGAGAAAAAAGAGAAAAAAGAAATGAACAAAGCCTCCAAGAAAATATAGGACTATGTGAAAAGAGCAAATCTACATTTGATTGGTGTACCTGAAAGTGATGGAGAGAATGGAACAAAGCTAGAAAACACTCTCTAGGATATAATCCAGGAGAATTTACCCAACCTAGCAAGGCAGGCCAACATTCAAATTCAGGAAATACAGAGAACACCACAAAGTTACTCCTCGAGAAGAGCAACTCCAAGACACATAATTGTCAGATTCACAAAGGTGGAAATGAAGGAAAAAATGTTAAGGGCAGCCAGCGAGAAAGGTCGGGTTACCCACAAAGGGAAGCCCATCAGACTAACGGCAGATCTCTCAGCAGAAACCCTACAAGCCAGAAGAGAGTAGGGGCCAATATTGAACATTCTTAAATAAAAGAATTTTCAACCCAGAATTTCATATCCAGCCAAACTAAGCTTCATCAATGAAGGAGAAATAAAATCACTTACAGACAAGCAAATGCTGAGAGATTTTGTCACCACCAGGCCTTCCTTACAAGAGCTCCTGAAGGAAGCAATAAACATGGAAAGGAACAACCAGTACCAGCCGCTGCAAAAACATGCCAAATTGTAAAGACCATCGATGCTAGGAAGAAACTGCATCAACTAACGGGCAAAATAACTAGCTAACATCATAATGATAGGATCAAATTCACACATAACAATATTAACCTTAAATATAAATGGCCTAAATGCCTCAATTAAAAGACACGGACTGGCAGATTGGATAAAGAGTCAAGATCCATCAGTGTGCTGTATTCAGCAGACCCATCTCACGTGCAGAGACACACATAGGTTCAAAGTGAAGGGATGGAGGAAGATCTACCAAAAAAATGGAAAGCAAACAAAACAAAACAAAACAAAAACAAAAACAAAAACAGAAAAACCGGGGTTGCAATCCTAGTCTCTGATAAAAACGACTTTAAACCAACAAAGATCAAAAGAGACAAAGAAGGCCATTACATAATGGTAAAGGGATCAATTCAACAAGAAGAGCTAACTATCCTAAATATATATGCAACTAATACAGGAGCACCCAGATTCATAAAGCAAGTCCATAGAGATTTACAAAGGGACTTAGACTCCCACACAATAATAATGGGAGACATTAACACCCCACTGTCAATATTAGACAGATCGATGAGACAGAAGGTTAACAAGCATATTCAGGACTTGAACTCAGCCCTGCATCAAGCACACCTAACAGACATCTACAGAACTCTCCACCTCAAATCAACAGAATATACATTCTTCTCAGCACCACATCACACTTTTTCCAGAACTGACCACATAGCTGGAAGTAAAGCACTCCTCAGCAAATGCAAAAGAACAGAAATCACAACAAACTGTCTCTCAGGCCACAGTGCAATCAAATTAGAAGTCAGGATTAAGAAACTCAATCAAAACCACACAACTGCATGGAAACTGAACAACCTGCTCCTGAATGACTACTGGGTAAATAACGAAATGAAGGCAGAAGTAAAGATGTTCTTTGAAACCAATGAGAACAAAGACACAATATACCAGAATCTCTGGGACACGTTTAAAGCAGTGTGTAGAGGGAAATTTATAGCACTAACTGCCCACAAGACAAAGCAGGAAAGATCTAAAATAGACCCCCTAACACCACAATTTAAAGAACTAGAGAAGCAAGAGCAAACAAATTCAAAAGCCAGTGGAAGGCAAGAAATAAGTAAGATCAGAGCAGAACTGAAGGAGACAGAGACACAAAAAACCCTTCAAAAAATCAATGAATCCAGGAGCTGGCTTTTTGAAGAGATCAACAAAATTGATAGACTGCTAGCAAGACTAATAAAGAAGAAAAGAGAGAAGAATCAAATAGACACAATAAAAAATGATAAAAGGGATATCACCACCAATCCCACAGAAATACAAACTATCATCAGAGAATACTATAAACACCTCTATGCAAATAAACTAGAACATCTAGAAGAAATGGATAAATTCCTGGACACATACACCCTCCCAAGATGAAACCAGGAAGAAATTGAATCCCTGAATAGGCCAATAACTGGCTCTGAAATTGAGGCAATAATTAAGAGCCTACCAACCAAAGAAAGTCCAGGACCAGATGGATTCCCAGTCGAATTCTACCAGAGGTACAAAGAAGAGCTGGTACCATTCCTTCTGAAACTATTCCAATCAATAGAAAAAGACAGGCCAGCATCATCCTGATACCATAGCCTGGCAGAGACACAATGAAAAAAAGAGAATTTTAGACCAATATCCCTGATGAACATCGAGGGGAAAATCCTCAATAAAATACTGGCAAACCAAATCCAGCAGCACACCAAACAGCTTATCCACCAAGATCAAGTTGGCTTCATCCCTGGGATGCAAGGCTGGTTCAACATATGCAAATCAATAAGCATAATCCATCACATAAATAGAACCAAGGTCAAAACCCACAATTATCTCAGTAGATGCAGATAAGGCCTTTGACGAAATTCAACAGCCCTTCATGCTAAAAACTCTCAATAAACTAGGTATTGATGGAACATATCTCAAAATAATAAGAACTATTTATGACAAACTCACAGCCAATATCATACTGAATGGGCAAAAACTGGAAGCATTCCCTTTGAAAACTGGCACAAGACAGGGATGCCCTCTCTCACCACTCCTATTCAACATAGTGTTGAAAGTCCTGGCCAGGGCAGTCAGGCAAGAGAAAGAAATAAGGGTATTCAGTCAGGAAAAGAGGAAGTCAAATTGTCCCTGTTTGCAGATGACACGATTGTATATTTAGAAAACCCCATTATCTTAGCCCAAAATCTCCTTAAGCTGATAAGCTACTTCAGCAAAGTCTCAGGATACCAAATCAATGTGCAAAAATCACAAGCATTCCTATACACCAATCATAGAGAAACAGAGAGCCAAATCATGAGTGAACTCCCCTTCACAATAGCTTCAAAGAGAATAAAATACCTAGGAATACAATTAAAAATGTATGTGAAGGACCCCTTCAAGGAGAACTACAAACCACTGCTCCATGAAATAAAAGAAGACACAAACAAATGGAAGAACATTCCATGCTCATGGATAGGAAGAATCTATATCATGAAAATGGCCATACTGCCCAAGATAATTTATGGATTCAATGCCATCCCCATCAAGCTACCAGTGACTTTCTTCATAAAATTGGTAAAAACTACTTTGAAGTCCATGTGGAACTAAAAAAGAGCCTGCATTGCCAAGACAATCCTAAGCCAAAAGAACAAAGCTGGTGGCATCACGCTACCTGACTTCAAACTACACTACAAGGCTTCAGTAACCAAAACAGCATGGGTACCAAAACAGAGATATAGACCAATGGAACAGAACAGAGGCCTCAGAAATAACACCACACATCTACAACCATCTGATCTTTAGCAAACCTGACAAAAACAAGAAATGGGGAAAGGATTCCCTAGTTAATAAATGGTGCTGGGAAAACTGTCTAGCCATATGTAGAAAGCTGAAACTAGATCCCTTCCTTTCCCTTTATACAAAAATCAATTCAAGATGGATTAAAGACTTAAATGTAAGACATAAAACCATAAAAACCCTAGAAGAAAACCTAGGCAATACCATTCAGGACATAGGCATAAGCAAGGACTTCATGTCTAAAACACCAAAGGCAATGGCAACAAAAGCCAAAATAGACAAATGGGATCTAATTAAGCTAAAAAGCTTCTGCATGGCAAAAGAAACTACCATCAGAGTGAACAGGCAACCTACAGAATGGGAGAAAATTTTTGCAATCTACTCGTCTGACAAAGGGCTAATATCCAGAACCTACAAAGAACTTAAACAAACTTACAAGAAAAAAATCAACCCGATAAAAATGTGGGCAAAGGATATGAACAGACATTTCTCAAAAGAAAACATTTATGCACCCAACAGACACATGAAAAAAATGCTCATCATCACTGGTCATCAGAGAAATGCAAATCAAAACCACAATGAGATACCATCTCACGCCAGTTAAAATGGTGATCATTAAAAAAATCAGGAAACAACAGGTGCTGGAGAGGATATGGAGAAATAGGAATGCTTTTACACTGTTGGTGGGATTGTAAACTAGTTCAACCATTGTGGAAGACAGTGTGGTGATTCCTCAAGGATCTAGAACTAGAAATACCATTTGACCCAGCAATCCCATTACTGGGTATATACCCAAAGGATTATAAATCATGCTACTATAAAGACACATGCACACGTATGTTTATTGTGGCACTATTCACAATAGGAAAGACTTGGAACCAACCCAAATGTGCATCAATGATAGACTGGATTAAGAAAATGTGGCACATACATGCCATGGAATACTATGCAGCCATAAAAAAGGATGAGTTTGTGTCCTTTGTAGGGACACGGGTGAAGCTAGAAACCATAATTCTGAGGAAACTATCTCAAGGACAGAAAACCAAACACTGCATGTTCTCACTCATAGGTGGGAACTGAACAATGAGAACACTTGGACACAGGGTGGGGAACATCACACACTGGGGCCTGTCGTGGAGTGGGGGTTGGGGGAGGGATAGCTCTAGGAGAAATACCTAATGTAAATGACTAGTTGATGGGTGCAGCATACCAACATGGCACATGTATACCTATGTAACAAACCTGCATGTTGTGGGCATGTACCCTAGAACTTAAAGTATATATATATATATATATGAAAAAAAGAATATATAACAATAAAAAAGAGAACTGCTGATGCCTCTTTATATTTTCAGATAGTCATTTATAATATTTCTCAGCTTAGAAATGTGTCATTTAAATACTATTTTCAAATTATCTTTCCTCATAACGAACAATTTAAAAACACGGAGTCTGCTCCACTGTTTATTAGCTACATAAGTTTTCAGAACTTCATTGTTAGGGTTTAGAAAAGTAGCAACACACATAAGCACCTGTTCCAATTCACAGCAAACTTTATTTTGTTTAGCTCATGTCAGAGTCAAGAATGATAATGATTGCACCTCCGAATAAGGCACTGGTGTGGGTTTGGAGACTCAGAGGAATACTCTTCTGCCTCATCTCTGGGCCAGTACCAACTGGAAGAAGGACCAAAGGAGGAGACAGAGCACAGTTGAAAGCAATCTCCATGGTGATATTTCTTCTTGGCACTGTCTGTCTCTTTCAGATTTCTTCTGAATACTTTAGCAGATGCAAAGATGGAGACCTGGGCCTTGTAGCATAACCTTTCTAGCCTGTGATTTGACCACAGCTTTAAGTGATGGGTAAGACAGAATGGGAAGGGGGTAAGGCAGGAAATGGCTGTGGCTGAGGCAGGATGCATTTGTTTTTTAAATGAACCAGCGAATTTACAATAAATCATCTTGTAGCTTATTTCTTGAAGATATAAGGGATTACGGGAAACAGAAGAAGAAAGGGTGTTAAATTGAAAACAAAATGAGGAAATTAAGATAATAGCAGAAATCGCACAAGCCTAATTATAAATTCTAGAGAGAGGGTAAGTTACTGAATGCTATCTGGTGGCGATGGCAACCTCTTAATTATTTCCCCAGTTTCTGTTCTCCTAAGCATATTTTGCTTCCACAATTAGTATTATGGAATGGCTAAGAATTCAGGAGTGTATAAGCAAATCCTGGATTTTAGAGGGGTGGGGCTAAAAAGACTGTGTAAACAAGTATGGAAGGAATCTGGGGTGTGGAGAGAGTAGCAGAAACCTATGGAAGAAAAATGCCTGCTTCCTTGCTTCATGCTTTGTTGGCTGTTCTGTGCCGAGTAATAAATAAAGCTGGTATCTGTAACTGTCTGCACATTACTCACCTGACCATAGGGACTCAATAGCACTGGGAGAAGAGGGCTTGTACTAATATTGCTCCCTCATGTCGGACTCCTCAAGAGAAGTCCCAGGACTGTTCTGTCCCTTGTGGTCTCTCTTTGAGGATCATTGTTCTCTGCACCACTTCATAGGTTTATAAATATGTTCTGACCAACATACCACCCTGTAGGTTTGTAACTATGTTCTGACCAACATCTGAGAAGTACTGTGGGTAGGTGGGCCAGGGCTCATGATTTGAGAGAGTCTGGGAATTTGTACTCATTGGGTAAGGCCTAAAGATATTGGTGCTTAGTAACATTTTTCCCCTTTAAAGCCATAGATATTACCAGTGGCAGAATCAGACTCATACACTTTTCCACTGACACTGCATTTTGTATAGTAATGGGAGACATCCAGTGCTGATATGCTAACCTGAGAATCTACTACTGAAGCTCATGGAACAAAGCAGGCGTCATTGGGCTAACAGAAAGATACCGTTTACTCTTAAACAACTCAGATAAGGTTAGTAATCTTGTGCTGACAGTGTCCCCCAGGGAGAAATCCCCTGTATGTTTAAATGCATTAAAGCTTGTTTTGTTTCATTTTAAGGGATAACACCCTCCTGTTTAGTGATAAAACAGTTGTTTTGATATAAATTGGGAATTCTGTAAGAGTAGGCAATCGGCTCCTGCTGGTGAGACTGGGACATGCTTTTAGGCAGAGGTGGCCTTATAACCTGCTCAGCTCTTCCTGTTTCAATTGTCTGTCTGCTCCTCATAGGATTCAAAGGCCTGTTTGCACACCTTAATTTCCTATGACTGTCTTTAAAGGTAACACTTTTTTTTTGTCTTGGTGTTTATAAATTGATGACAAAAGTTAAATACTTCTGCCAAAGGATCTGAGGTAGGAAAGGGTAAAGTAAAAGGGAGTGGGTTGAAGGCAGCTGCAGAGTCAGAGAGACCTGGCAAATGAAAAGTACCCGAGGAACAGTGTCAGGTAATGTCTAAAATGACCTTCGGAGAAAGCCCACAGCTACTTCTCTCATCAGCGAGAGTTTCATGTTCCATCTGGGCCAGATATGTGGATGAGGAATGAGGAAGGATGTACAGGTGCACTTCATTTTATTGCACCTCACTTCATTGCACTTTGTGGATGACGCGCTTTCTACAAATAGAAGAAACCCTGCATCAAGCAAGTCTGTTGGTGCCATTTTCCCAACAGCACGTGTTCACTTTTTGTGTCTGTGTCACTTTTTGACAATTCTCACAGTATTTCAAACATTTTCATTATTGTCTGTCCTGATGATTTGGGATCAGTGATCTATGATGTCCCTATTGTAATTGTTTTGGGGTGCCACAAACTGCGCCTTACAAGATGATGAACTTAATTGATCATTGTGTGTTCTGACTGCTCCACCATGCAGCTGTTCCCTTGTCTCTCAACCTTGCCTCAGGCTTCCCTATTCCCTGATACAACAATATTGAAATCAAGTCAGTTAGCAACCTTACAGTGGCCTCTAAGTGTTCAAATGAAAGGCAGAGTCGCACACTTCTCACCTTAAACCAAAAGCTATACACGATTAAGTTTAGTGGGGAAGGTATGTGAAAAGCTGAGATAGACCAAAAGCTAGACCTCTTGCACCAAACAATTGGCCAAATTTGAATGCCAAGGTAAAGTAATTGAAGGAAATTAAAAGTGCTACTCCAGTGAATACATGAATGATAAGAAAGCTAAACAGCCTTACTGTTGATATAAGGAAAGTTTTATGGGTCTGGATAGAAGATTAAGCCAGCCACAACTTTCCCTTAAGCCACAGTCTAATTCAGAGCAAAGACCCCACAATTTTATATAGGCGGACAGAGGTGAGGAAGCTGCAAGAAATAAGTTTGAAGCTAGCAGATGTCGGTTCATGAGGTTTAAGGAAATTACTTGTCCCCATTACATAAAAGTGGAAGGTGAAGCAGCAAGTGCTGATGGAGAAGCTGCAGCAAGTCATCCAGAGGATCTAGTTAAGATCACTGATGAAGATGGCTACAATGAACAACAGATTTTTGATGGAGACAAAACAGACTTTTGTAGGAAGATTATACATTCAGAACTTTCATTGCTTGAGTGGAGAGGTCAATGCCTGGCTCCAAAGCTTCAATGGGCAGGCCGACTCTCTCATTAGGGGCTGATGCAGCTGATGACTAAGTTGAAGTCAATGCTCACTTACCATTCCAAAAAACCCTAGAGTTTTTAAGAATTATGTTAAATCTATTCTTCCTGTGCTCTATAAATGGAACAATAAAGCCTGATGACAGCACATCTGTTTACAGTATGGCTTACTGAATATTTTAAGCCCACTGTTGATACCTACTGTTTAGAAAAAAATATTCCTTTCAAGGTATTACTGCTCATTGACAATGCATTTGTTCACCCAAATCTCTTATGGAGGTGTACAAGGAGATTTCATGCCTGCTAATACAACATCCCTTCTGCAGCCCATGGATCAAGGATAATTTTGACTTTTGAGCCTTATTATTTAAGAAATACATTTTGTAAGGCTATAGTTGCCATAAATAGTTCCTCTGATGGACCTGGGCAAAGTAAATTGAAAACTTTCTGGGAAGGATTCACCATTCTAGATGCCATTAACAACATTCATGATTTATGAGAGGAGATAAAAATATTAATATTCACGAGTTTGGAAGAAGTTGATTCCAACCCTCATAGATGACTTGGAGGGGTTCAAGACTTCATTGGAGGGAATCACTACAGATATGGTGGAGGTAGCAAGAGAAGTAGAATTAGAAGTGGAGGCCAGGTGTTTTAGCTCATGCCTGTAATCCTAGCAATTTGGGAGGCCAAGGTGGGAGGATCACTTGAAACTAGGAGTTTGAAACCACACTGGGCAACACAGTGAGATCCTGTCTTTACAAAAAATAATCAGGCATGGTGGTGTGTGCCTATAGTACCAGCTGCTTGGAAGGCTGAGGTGTGAGCATCACTTGAACCCAGGAGTTCAAGGCTGCAGTGAGCTATGATCACATGACTGTACTCAAGCCTGGGTGACAGAGTGAGACCCTGTCTCTAACAACAAAAAAGAATGTAGGCTGAAGATGTGACTGAATTACTGCAATCTCATGATAAAACTTGAATGGATGAGGAGTTGCTTCTTATGGATGAGCAAATAAACTGATTTCTTGAGATGAAAACTACACTATGAGAATGAAAAGGCATAAGAATGATACAATGGACTTTGGGGACTTCGGGAAAGGGTGGGAGGGGGTGAGGAATAAAAGACTACACACTGGGCACAGTGTACACTGCTCAGGTGATGGCACCAAAATCTCAGAAATCACGACTACGGAACCTATCCATGTAACCAAACACTACCTGACCCCCCAAAACCTATTGAAATAAAAAATAAATAAAATCTCCTTCTTCATCTTAAAAAAAAAAAAAAAGAAACTACTTTTGGTGAAGATGCTGTGAACATTATTGAAATGACAACAAAGGATTTAGAATAATTAAATAAACTTGATAAAACAGCCGCAGGGTTTGAGAAGATCGATTCCAAGTTTGAAGGAAGTTCTACTACACTTAAAATCCTATCAAACAGCATCACACATGCTACAGAGAAACATTTTGTGAGAGGAAGAGTCATTCTATGTGACAAATGTCATTGTTATTTTATTTTAGGAAATTGCTACAGCCACCCCAGCCTTCAGCAATCACCATCTTGACCAATCAGCAGCCATCAATACTGAGGCAAGTCCCTCCACCAGCAGAAAGATTATGACTCACTGAAGGCTCAGAGGATTGTTAGCATCTTTTGGCAATAAAGTATTTTTAAATTAAAGCATATACATTGTTTCCTAGACATAATGCTATTGCACATGTAATAGACTACAGTGTAGTATAAACATAACTTTTATATGCACTGAGAAACCAAAAAATTCATGTGGCTCTTTTTATAGTTACATTTGCTTTATTGCAGTGGCTGGCATTGAACTTGCAGTATCTCTGAGGTGTGCCTGTAGTATCTATAAAGGGGTTAGAAGGGTACTCAGCATACAGTAAGTGATCAGCAAGTGTCAGCCAGTAGTAGTGGTGTCAGCAATAGTGATGGTAATGGTAATACTCTTGATGTCAGTCTCAGGATCATGGTTTGGTCTCCTTAAGCTCATGTATTATATAATTTCACATCATAGGTGTCCAGATACATAAATAGAACTGAAGGCTCTAAAGGGAGAGACAGAGGTGGCAGACTTGGAAAACACTTACCTCATGTTACCTATACACTGCAGACAGCCTCACCTTCCAATTCCAAGAAAGGACTGTGCCTTACTAGCAGATACGAAAGTTCTCAGTTGCTGTTGATTTGTGGTTCAGCAGCTCCTCCTCTGCCTATGTATCTGAAAACACTTCCCTCCTAAGTCTTCAAAAAAGGCAAAATCATAAACTTCTGCTACAAAACATCCCTTCCTTCAGGCAGGGATCAATGTGGGGACAGACATTGGGCCTGACCCAGTTTGTCTTTTATCTGGACCGTCAGATAGATGATGGGTGATGAAGGCAGCCAGGGACACCAGCACTAGGGCCTTATCTAGACTGTGATATCTGAGAGTGGTTTTCATTTAATCAGGTACAATAAGGCCGCTACTGAGGAATAGTGATTAATATTCTATGTGAGACTAATGCCTCCAAAACCCTCCCAAGAAAATTGACATTGTACCTGTCATCCAGGCTCCTAGTCTCACAGGCAGTAAGTAAGTCTGCTGCCTGTCAGGCTGGGAACCTCTGCAAATTTTGGAGACCTCACAAAAAAGTAAAATTCACCTACATTTATAAGAACTGCATGTAAAATCTATTGGAAAAAGTGTCTTTGTCTTGGTTTTCTACATTTGTGATAGAAAACAAATAATAGAACTTTTCAAGATTATAATTCAAGATTCATTTTGAAAATTTCCAAACAGAAGTTCATTCTTTGGCATTGGTAGTTATTTAACACTGTTAGGCTCTGGATTTCCTGAGCAAGCTTAGGAAGGCCTATCTGGCTAATTAAAACTCTTGCTGTATATTTGTAAATAACCAAGCCATACATAATAATGGTGTTGAGGGATCAAGAATCATTGTTGGAGATTATGTATGATTACAAGGTAGTAAATGACATTAAAATGATCCAACATATGGAAATAAGCAAAATAGATTAATGGGTATTCTTTCTGTGTGATTCGAGGCTTGGCTGATGTCTAAGATACTACAACTCTGTTGAGAGGTAACTTGCAATTTTGCTTATAGACAAGTAAATAATTTTTTTGTCTGGCAGAACATATACCCCAAAATTACATTTTATGACTGATATGGTTTGGGTCTATGTCCCTGCCCAAATTTCATGCCAAATTGTAATCCCCAATGTTGGAGGTGGGGCCTGGTAGGAGGTGATTGGGTCATGGGGGTGGTCCTTCAGGAACGGTTTGGCACCATCCCTTGATGCAGTTCTTGTGATAGTGGGTAAGTTCTGACGAGATCTGGCTGTTTAAAAGTGTGTAGCACTGCCACCTTCCACTCTTGCTCCTGCTCCAGCCATATAAGACATGCATACTTCCCCTTTTCCTTCCAACATATTGAAAGTTTCCTGAGGTCTTCCAAGAAGCCATCATGCTTCCTGCACAGCCCATGGAACTGTGAGCCAATTACACCTCTTTTCTTTTTAAATTACCCAGTTGCAGGAATTTCTTTATAGGAGCACCAGAACAGACTAATACAATGACCATCTTAGGAACAGTCATTAAATGGGCACACGGGAAACCTTATCCCCTTACAAATGTCCTTTGAACTAATTATAATATCTTACTGGTTTCCTCATTAATCAATAAGTAAAATCTTTTACATGTATGTATTTTAAATTTGCATGAAAATCATGACCTTGCTTTTTTTTTTCTTTTAATTTTACTTTAACAGGAAACACAGAAATATCACAAGCAAAGCCTCAGGAGTGGGACTATGAGACACAGAGAAGATTAACCAACTTGAGGAGGGATCTGCTGCTGTCTGAATGTTTGTGTATCCTCTTCCAAATTAATGTATTGAAACCTAATCCCCAAGTGATGGTATTAAGAGGTAGGGCCTTTGGAAGGTACTTAGTTCATCATGGTGGAGCCCTCATGAATGGAGTTAGTGCCGTTATAATAGGCTGGAGAGAGACCCCTCACCCCTTCCACCATGTGGGGACACAGCAAAAAGGCACCGTCTATGAATCAGGAAACAGGCCATCACCAGATAACAAACCTGTCAGTACTTTGATCTTGGATTTCTCAGCCTCCAGAACTGTAAGAAACAAATTTCTGTTGCTTATAAATTACTCATTCTACAGTATTTTGTTATAGCAGTCCAAACAGACTAAGATGGGATCATTAAAAGCATTTACTGAGTACCTGTGACATTTCAGAAACTGCCTTTATACCTCTGTCTCCTTTAGCCATGTGAAATAGGTATTAACAGGAACTGTGATTGGAATTTTAGGTAAACAGAGCTCCACTGAAACATTGTGTTAAATTGCCTCTCAAGGAGAGGAATAGAGGAAGATTTGGCCCAGAAAGAAAGATTGAAACACTGCAACAATAGCTGAATTCCAGGCTTAGCAATAAGGATGCTAAATCTTATGCAGTAAGAGCTTTCCAACTACCATGACATGGACTGTCTGCGTAGGCTTCACCAATTCATTGCAACGGGGACTGGAAAGGGAGAGATCTAGAGTGTTTCACCCTTAAAATGCATACACTGTCCTTTTTTTTTTAACAACCAATTTTCTATCACAATTTAGAATTGTATCCACTAAAAGAAATGTTCAAGATCTAACCCCTAGTACCCTAATACTTGAGAATGTGACCTTATTTGGAAACAGTCTTTGTGATGTAATCAAGTTAAGATGAGGTTTTGGGGCAAGCTCTTCTAATGCAATGACTTTTATCCTCAGAAAATGAGTGAAATTTGAATAGGCACATGGGGAGAAAACCATGTAGCTGCCAAGGCAGAGATTGAAGGGACGCATCTACAAGTCAAAGAGTAGCAAGGATTGCCAGAAACCACTAGAAGCCAGAAAGAGGCAAGGAAGGATCCTCCCCTAGAGTCTTCAGAGAGAGTGTGGCCTTGTTGACACCTTGTGGCCTCAAGAACTATGAGACAATAATTTGTTCTTGTTTTAAGCTACCCAGTTTGTGGTAATTTTTTACAGCAGTCCTGGAAACTAATACAAACTTGATATTGGGAGGTACCAGTGACTGTTGCTTTATATAGCAAAAGAGTCTTTGTAGATGTGATTAAATTAAGGCTTTCACAGTGAGGAGACTATACTGGATTATCTAGATGAGTTTAAATCTGAACACAAAGATCTTTCTAAGAGGGAAACAAGAAAGTCAAAGAAGGAAGGCAATGTGAAGATGACAGCAGAGATTGGTGTGATGCAGCCACAAGCCAAAGAACACTAGTAGCATAGAGATGCTGGAAGAGGCCAGGAACAGATTCCCCCATGGAGCCTCTAGAAGATGCCCTGCTAATTAACTTGATTTTATCCCCATAATGCTCATTTTGGACTTCTGACTTCCAGAACTGTAAGAGGAAAATTTTATGTTGTTTTATGCCACTACATTTTTGGTAATTTGTCATGATAGCAATAGCAAGCTGATACTCGAAGGTTACATAGTTAATTTGTGTAAGAGCTAGAACAGTACTGTACCTTTCATCTCCTGTTATTATTTCTGCACTATCTTAATAAGTTAAGCTTTGCATTTATCTAGCATTGTGGCAGCAGAAAAAAAGCCCCGAGTTTTGTGCACACACACATATACACATACACACAAAATCAAAAACATAATATTCCTTTTTTATTTTTATTTTTAAACACAGTATTCTTTTTTATATATTTCAAGTGAATCATTTAATGTGAGTGAGGCTGAGTTAGATGTTACCATAAGTATTAACAGAAGAAAAAGGGAAAGTAAAGACATTTTCCCTCTACCATGAAAGGGTCTGATGCAAGATAAACTAGCCTGTTGGTTTAACAATAGCTCATTAAAAAGGCCAGAGAATCTGGGAGAAGATGTACTTGGAAGCACTATCCTCTGAAGGACCATTCCCAAGAGGACAGCAAAATACTGAAAAAATTAACTGACTCAAAAATTTTTTTTTTTTTTTTTTTTTTTGAGACAGTCTGGCTCTGTCACCCAGGCTGGAGTGCAGTGGCCGGATCTCAGCTCACTGCAAGCTCCGCCTCCCGGGTTTACGCCATTCTCCTGCCTCAGCCTCCCGAGTAGCTGGGACCACAGGCGCCCGCCACTTCGCCTGGCTAGTTTTTTGTATTTTTTAGTAGAGACGGGGTTTCACCGTGTTAGCCAGGATGGTCTCGATCTCCTGACCTCGTGATCCACCCGTCTCGGCCTCCCAAAGTGCTGGGATTACAGGCTTGAGCCACCGCGCCCGGCTGTTTCAAAAATTATATTGAGAGATCAAGAGAGTTAGTCACAGCTTAGAATAATTTCCAGAATAAATAACACTAGCTAGATTAGTAGTTCTGATGTTTCCTTGGAGTTGTCATAGCACTCTGTGTGAACCGAAGGGACTACAAACTGATGCCCCTTTGAACAGAGTGATTTTAAAATAATAGATTCTCCAGTGCGCCAACTGTGTTTTCAAGTATAATTCTGGTATTTGTACCTAGCAATACAGAAGAAAAAGCAGCAAGGAGAAAGTGTCAAGTATATAGGACATAAAATGATTTGGCAGCCCTAGAATTCCCAATATGAGTCTTTTTCATCAGGAAAATCACAATCTGGCTCAGTCCAGGGTAACACTGGAGGCAACGACACTGATGGCTTGTTATAAGCAGGAGGCAACAGTGAAAGTATTGAATCCTGGCTATCTTCTTTCATCTGTTTGAAGAAAACATGGGACTATAAACTGCTTGCTGATGGCCTTTTCTCCAGATCTTGTTGCAAACACAGTGGTAAAAAGCTAAAGAAGGCAGGAGAGACGGTTTTTGAGGATGGTGTGTGTAATCGGTCACTATTTACTGTGTGAGTTCCACTGGAGATAAGCACACTTGCTCCAATCCCAGAGTCTACACCTGACCGGGAATCTTTCATTTTGGATGCTGATTGTGGGAAAATACTGATATCCAATGGGCTATAAGGGGGAACTTTCAGTTTCTGTAACAGCATCTGAGTTCTCTTCATATCCTGGAAAGGCACCTGCGTACTGGCTAATTCACATGTTGTAATCCCAACACTGTAAATATCTGACTTCACATTATACCCATGTAATTCCTGTCTCAGTAGTTCTGGACTCAGCCATGGTTGCACTGATGTGCTGAACTGTAGGAAATCATACACAGCCCTATGGCTCTGTCCATGCTTAACCAAACTATGCAGATGAGACAGGCCAGAGAGGGTCACTAGGCCATCATCAGAAATGAGGATATGGCTGGCTTTACTACTCCTATGAATACAGCCATATTGGTGCAGATAGTTCAGTCCTCTCACTGCTCCAAAGAGAATGTTTCTTATTAAAGTTTTACCCATTCCTTCAGGAAAATAGGCCCTCAAGAGTTGACTTGCTGAACCATAGGCCATAAATGGAGAAATAACTCAAAGCCAGCTGTCAACACTGAAAACTGTCCAATAAGTTGTAATATTGGGATGCCAGAAAAAGTGGGATAGAATCATGGCTTTCTGTAAAACTTTCAGACATTCTTCATTGCAGTTTTCCAGATTTGTAACTTTTATAGTTACCAGTGTTCCTGTAGGAGTATGCCGTGCAAGATGGACAGAAGTCAAGTTGTCAAATCCTCTTCCTATTTCTACTTGGAGCTCATAGTGAGAAATGTTGATGGAACATACTACTTCACTGGCTCTAGTGGATGGACCCGACCAGGAAAGGGTTGGCTCATCGACCAAGTATTGATGGATGCTGGTTTCAGGCTTGTGTTTTGGGTTTGAGTGATCCAACTTGTGTTCTTGAAGTGCAGAAACAATCCAAAGGAGACACCAAATCGCTTTAGTTCACAGAAAGTGACAAAAATCCAAATATTCCAAAGAAGGCTTTTGTTTCATCTTCCTTTCAAGATGCAGATACATCATACCTAGCGGCGACCACGGCCAGCGACTCCCTTCAGGCTGCCAGTGGTGCGGACCTGGGCAGGTGCCGGAGCCCGGATCATGGAGGGGCAAGGCGAGTGCTCTAGGCCCGCTCCTGGCATGGGGTGCTGGAGGGTGGCAAGGCCGCGACAGGGGCTATGGGCTTGGAACTCTAAACATAGTATTCTTATGGAGCCAACCGGAATATCTGGTCAACTGCGAGAGCTTTGGGAGCATGCCTCTCACCTCAAGAAACCTCCAGAGCAGATTGGAACCATCCACTGGGTAAATTTGGGAAAATCTATCTCTGCCTGAGACTGGAGTAGGAAGATGTGGGGTAGAGAGGAAGGTGGGGAAGGGATGTAGGATCTATTCCATGGGTGCATCTTTACTTGTTAGGTCATGCGTATTTTCAAACTTGGAAGAATTATATGAAAAGCAACTAGAGAAACTATGTGGTCAAGGGCAGATTATTTTTCCAGGCCTCACCTTCCTTTTTTTCCGTGGTTCCTAATGATTTAGACTCTGCCTTTGAGCCTCAGTGCTGTTAACTTTTGAATGAGTAACTTGAGGCCTTCCTGAAAGACTACAATTAAAAACCCATATTACACAATCAGTAAGAACCCCCAGCTCTATGCTTGGAAACAGCAAGGTATATGCCTGTCTCCCTTCTTCCCCAAATCACCCCTCAGCCTCCCACTCCACCCAGGGAAGACAATCAGATCCTGTGCCTTGTTTTCTAGGCAATATTTGGGTCGTTTAATAAAGCTTTTTTGCACCCATCACTATAACCTGAAGCAAAAATTGTAGCTTTGGAAATGGTGTTTACAGCAGGCCCATGGGCAAAAGGTTTCAACCAGCAAAATTGAAGCAATCACCAGATTATGGATCAGTATTTCTGTTTCTTTAAAGACAAACTTTTTTTTTTTTGTGGCTCCACCCAGTCTGAGCTTCCTGACTTAGAGGCTTTGGTGGGGGTGCAGGCACTTCTGCCTCACAGTCAAAGCAAAAGCAACAGCTCAAGCAGCCTCCTTGGAGAAAATCTGAAAATTCAACTTGTTCAAGAGAAGGTGAGCCTGGCTGAGAAGAGGGCCTGGGGCTATCAGGCTGTGAAGGGCAGTGAGGACAGGGTGTGTGGGTGGAGTGGACTCTGCCCTTAGGAGGGACAAGGCACTGTGCCAGCAGCACTGCAGAGAAGGGACTGTGGGAGGGGTGAGTAGGAAGGGGAGTGAGGAGATTTATTTGCACTTGAAAACTCAACTTGTTCAAGAGAAGATGAGCCTGGCTGAGAAGAGGGCTTGGTGCTATTGGGCTGTGAAGGGCAGTGAGGACAGGGTGTGTGGGTGGAGTGGACTCTGCTCTGAGGAGGGACAGGGCACTGTGCTAGCAGCACTGCATAGAAGGTGTTGTGGGAGGGGTGAGAAGGAAGGGCAGTGAGGAGATGTGTTTGCGGAGTCTATGCATCTCATATGTAACAGAACATGCGTGGCTGCATAGTGCACCCTCCACTCACTGGCTGTTGTGATAGACACAGAGTATTGCCTGACAACCTGCCTAAGAAATTAAGGGCTCCTAAGGCAGATTTGTAGAGGTGACAGGCAATTTAGGGTTCACCTGTCTAAGTCCCTCTTCTTACTGAAAAAGAATCAGAATCCCAATTCAAGGGGTACCCAGAATCCTAACCCAGAATCCCAAATCCAAGGGGTACCCAGATCACTCATGGCAGAGGAACACTAGAATTCAGTCTGCTGACTTTTTCCAGCATTAAGCAGAGACAAGCTGTGTTCCTAACAGTGTAACTTGTGGGGCTGCTCCGCCATTCAATACAAAAAGAGTTGCTATAAAAGACCTTTATAGAAATCACTCTATGAAAGCCTAAGGACAACCCTGCAAGATTGGTTTTATTTTCCCTTTTTATAGCAGAGGGAACTAAATCTCAAGGAGCTTATGAAATTTTCTAGAACTGGTGGGTCTGGCCACAGTTTAGAACTGTCCACCTCTGTTGTAAATGCTTTTGTCACTTCTCAGCCTGTCTCTTAGCTGGAGGTCCTCTGGATCTTCCAAGAACCACTTGAGAAAGTTTTAAAGTGATTTTTCTGACTGTCTCTCTCACGTTTGGCTTCTCAATATGGGAGAGATGGAAAAGTCCATGAGAAATGCAGAGCCCTCCTCATGGTTCCCTTATCTCAGGCTGGCTCCCAGCTCACATTTTGCAGAAAGTGTGGATCATCTCCTTGGCCCTCCACTGATCTATCTCTGATGCCATGTCAATGAAAATTTAGAATCATGGCCTGAGAGTAACCAAGAACAGGCGGTAGAGTGCATGGTTAAGAGTGAGCATGGTAGAGTCAGACAGACTTTGAATCGAATGTCTTCTCTGCCCAATACCTATTAGCACAGTGACCAGAGGCATGTTTCCCAGAATTTTTGAGCCACACCAGCTTCCTCATTTAAAAAATTAGAATAATAAAATTAGTTTCACTGTAGAGTATTTTTGAAGAGTAAATGAGATATACAAAACATGTTTTATCAGGGTGTTCTGATATGCAGTATATACTCGATAGTGGTTACACTATACATGGGTTCATTTTTTTATTTGAGGAAAATTTATACTTATTCAAAGGTAAAAATAATATAAGGAACTTCCTTGTACCTATACTACAATCTAACAGTTATCAATTTATGCCAGTCTTGTTCAACTATCTGCTCCTATTCTCAACTCTATCACAGATTATTTTGAAGCAAATGTCAGACATTACATCATTTTATCAGTAAATATTTGCGTATGTGTCTCTGAAAGATAAAGACCATTTAAAAGCATTTTCACAATTTCATAAACAGGCTTCAAAAGACAATTATAAATTTTAATACTACCAGTTGTATTCAGATTTCCCTGAAGATCTCATAATTTTTAAAATCATTTGAGGTAGGATCTAAGTAAAATTCATACATTACAATTGTTTGACATCTCTTAAGTTTCACTTAATGTTGTGTTAAATTTCTTTGTTTGAGGAAGGGAAGATCTTTTGTCCAACAGAACTGGACAGTATTCATACTGCTGAATGCATCCTAACAATGTCATTTAACGTTCACTTCTAGCTCTAGTGTTTTCTGTGAATTTATATTAATGGGGAGGTTGGATCAGATTAAAGTTTGACTTTGTTTTTTTAGTGGGAATACTTCATAGATGCTATCCTAAACTTCCATTAGAAGGCACATAATATTTGAGTGTCTCTCTTTTTGTGATGTTAGCAGATGTTAATGATTGTCTAGAATGAATTTGTTTCATTAAAAGTTACCAAAAGATGATATTGTATCATTCTTTATTCATTTATTAGATGGAATAGTCCTATGCAAAGGAACTTTCATTCAGCGATTCTTTCACTTTTGTGAGATATAGTTAAAAGATGAGATGTATGAAAGACAAAATAAATGCTTCTTTCCCTTTAGTTGTCATTGTTCAGCATGATGAGTCACTTTCCTAGCATACTTCCAAGGGAGCAATTAGCTTCTTTCAGGAACATGGTGTTGTTATAAACTACTGGATTTCAATATATTTGGTATATTTTAATCCATTGGAACAATCTTTATTAATGATGCTCAAATTGTTCCATTTTTGTCCAACTGGAACCTCTTTAAGATAGCTTCCAAGTTCTTCTGATAAAACTAAGTAATTTTTGATAACATCCCTGCTTTCTAGTATGAAAGATGTTATAGGCTAAACTTGTATGTTTACTGGCCCAGACCTGCAATCAGTACTTTTTCCTAGTAGTCCTAATTTATTTTGTGGGAAATGCCATTTGAAGATCACAATCTGGGTGTTAAGTGCACTCATTGCTACTTGGCTGACCATGGTTTATGCCTTTTAGATGGACTTCAAAACAGTGCACACACACACACACACACACACACACAGTGAAATTATTAATACTATATTTTCAAGCCTCTCAGGACAAATCTTTGTGTGGTTCATCCTTGACACAAAATACAATTAGGTTTATTTGTTCCATTTCTTTTAACTTTTACTGGTGTTTTAAAATATAATTTTTATTGTACAATTATGTAAACCATTGAAATGGTCTCAAGATCAAATTTGCAAAAACAAAGGATATTCAAAGAAGTCTAATGACCATTTTCTGTTCCTGTCCCTTGTACCTTGTTCCTCCCATCTTCATATAAATAATTCTTTCATTTGTTTAGTTTTCAAATGGTTCTGCCATTGCTTTTTCACATGCACATAAAAATTATTTATACATAAAACTAATATTCCTTCTTACTATATAAATGGTAGTAAAAGATACGTTATTTTCTTCACTTGGCTTTTTTCACTTAACAGTATATCCCAGAGATCTCTTCATACTGGTATATCGATCTATTTCTCATTCCTTTTTGCAGTTGGATAGTACTTTTCTGTATGAATATACCTTAGTTTATTCAACTGGTCCCCACTGATGGCCATCTGATAGGGTTTTGATCTTCTGCTATTACTAATAGTACTGCATGAATAACCACATGCATATATCTTTCTGTATTTTTGTCAGTGCAGCGCTGGGATAAATCCTAAAATTGGGATTGATAATCAAAGAGTAAATGCATGTGTAATTTTCCAAGGTATTGCTACTTTCTCCTCTATAGGTGTTAGGTTGTTTTCCCCTTCACACTAGTCATGCAGGACATTACCTGTTTTCCCCATACCTTTACCACCAGATTATGCTGGGAAATGTGTGGATTTTTGCCATACCTATAGTTGAGAAAGAGTTATCTCTGAGAATTTTTTATTTTTTCTATGTTTTTAATTTATTCTTCTCTATTGTGAATGAACTTGGATATCTTTTTATGTATTCAAGGATAATTTGCATTTTTTCCTTGGCTGCGTATTTATATTTTGCCCAATTTTCTATCAAGTCATTGGTCTTTTGTTTCTTTACTTTTAGATATTCTTCGTACAATAGGAAAAGTAGCCGTCTTTGAGATAAATTGGAAAAAATGTTTTCCTAGTTTGATATTTGTGTTTTGTCCATAGTGTTGTATGGCTTACATAATTTTTTAGATTTTTGTGTAATCAAACTTACCAGTCTTTTCCTTATACTATTTTAAATCTTAGTTATTAACATCCTCTCCACTCCCAGGTTACAAGGAATTTACCTGTGTTTCTCTTATTATTTATATGGGATAGTTTTTTACATTTAAATTTCTGATCTATTTGGAATTTGTATGACATTTTAAGGATAAAATTGCATTAAATTATATGGTGGTATAGTTATTTCAGTGTTACTAATAAAAGTGTCCCTCATCTTTCCCATTGGTATGAGGTGTTGCTTCACAGAATGTAAGTTAATGTAATTGAATTGAATATAAATGAATGTAAAATGAGCAATGGCCTATTTGTGAATTCTGTTTCTGTTTCATGGCCCGTCTCTGTTCACTCACCAATATCATACTGCTTTAATTATAGAGATTATAATGTTTAATTGTCTGGTAGAGCTAATCTTTCCCTGTTCTTCTTTTCCTTGATTGTCTAGGCTAACTTGCACTTTCCTTCATCCAAATGAACTTTATAATCAACTATTTTAGTTCCAGAAAAAAAATAAAGATGACAAAATTAAAAAATTATATTTATATAAAATCATGTTAAAGAAATATATATTTTTTCTGTTCTACAAACTACTTTAAACATGAATCCGTGTTAAATTTGGCCAAATATCTTTCCTGCATCTAGCTAATTTTCTTCTTAACCTATTAATGGGATGTGTTGTAACAATCAGCATTCTCATATTTGACCCACCATAGTATTTCTGAAATAAATCACACTTAATCACAGTCTATTATTTATTAGAGTCTAATAATTTATTTAGGATTTTTATATTAATATTCACAAATGAGACACATCTGTAGTTTTCTTTATTGATGAAATATTTGTCAGCCTTTGGAATCAATATACTTGCTTCATAGAAAAAAATGTAACTTTTTCCTTCTTTTTGTATGGCCAGGAGCAGTTTTAGGTAGCTTTGAGATGATCAGATCTTAAAAGGTTTAACAGAATCCCCCTGTGAAACCATCTATACCTGTTACTACTTTGTGGGGAAACTCTTTAACTGCTTTCTCTATTATTTCTTCCATATTAATCGGACTATTTCATCCTTCTGTCTTTACTGGGATTAATATGGATAATAGGATGTTACAAATTTTCAGGAAGAAAGAGAAAGCAGAAAAGAAGGTTGGGAATGGATCCCACTTACCAAAACCGGCTTTTTTTCCTATCTTCCCCTCTTTAAGGTCTTGTACGTGCCGAAGTTCCAGAGCCTCCTGACGTGAGCATGGCTGACAGTGAGGACCCCTCTCTGAGGATCGTTCTGGTAGGGAAAACTGGAAGTGGGAAAAGTGGAACAGCGAACACCATCCTTGGAAAGAAAATCTTTGAGTCTAGAATTGCTGCCCAAGCTGTTACCAAGACCTGTCAAAAAGCATCCCGGGAATGGCAGGGGAGACACCTTCTTGTTGTTGACACTCCAGGGCTCTTTGACACCAAGGAGAGGCTGGAAACCACCTGTAGGGAAATCAGCCGCTGCGTCATCTCCTCCTGCCCAGGGCCCCATGCTATTGTCCTGGTTCTGCAGCTGGGCCGCTACACAGAGGAAGAGCAGAAAACTGTTGCATTGATCAAGGCTGTCTTTGGGAAGCCAGCCATGAAGCACATGGTCATCTTGTTCACTCGCAAAGAAGAGTTGGAGGGCCAGAGCTTGAGTGACTTCATAGCAGATGCGGATGTGAACCTAAAATGCATCGTCCAGGAGTGCGGGAACCGCTGCTGTGCCTTTAGCAACAGCAGCCAAACCAGTGAGGCAGAGAAGGAAGGTCAAGTGCAGGAGCTGGTGGAGCTGATAGAGAAAATGGTGCAGTGCAACAAAGGGGCCTACTTTTCTGACGCCATATACAAGGACACAGAGGAAAGGCTGAAACAACGGGAAGAGATTTTGAGGAAAATCTACATTGATCAATTAAGTGAAGAAATTAAACTAGTAAAAGAGGATGAGCATAAATCAGAGGCAGAAAAGGAGGAAAAAATAAAATTATTAAAAATAAAATGTGATGAAAAAATAAAAAATATAAGGGAAGAAGCTGAAAAAAATATATTTGCAGATGTTTTAAATAGGATTTTGAAGATGATTTCAAAAATATGGCATTCCTTTTGGTAGTAATATTTTATTCTTCTTAATTTACTATGATTTGTTAATGTGATGAATTGTATTTTGCAAGATAGTTACAGAAATACCTACCTCCCTTTAGCTTTATTAAGGTATCATTGATAAATAAAAATTAAATATGTTTAATGTGTATAATGTGATTTTTAATATATATGTGTATATATACACATATACATTGTGAAATAATTAAATCAAGGTAATTAACACATCTAGCACCTCTCAGTTACTATTTTCTTTGGTATGGTGAGAACATTTAAGGTCTACTCTCTTAGCAGATTGCAAAAATGCAATACAGTATTATTAAGTATAGTTGTCATGCTGTATGTTAGATCTCCAGAGGTTATTCATCCTGCATAACTAAAGTTTTGTACCCTTTGACGAACATTTCCCCATTTCCCCCAACACCCAGCCCCTGGCAGCCAACATTCTATTCTTTGCTTCTGTGCATTCTACTTTATCAAATTCCACATGGAAGTGAGATCAAGCAGTGCTTGTCTTTCTGTGCTTAGCTTACTTTACTTAGCATACTGTCCTCTGGGTTCATTGATATTGTTGCAAATGACGCGATTTACTTCTTTTTCAAGGTTGAATAATGTTCCATTGTTAATGGAATGTTAATAGTGCACCACATTTTCTTTATCCATTCATCTGTCCATGGACGCACTTGAGTTATTTCTATATCTTGGCTATTGTGAATAATGTTGCAGTGAGCCTGGGAGTGCAGATATTTCCATAATAATGCTCATTGCAGCATTATTCACAATGGATAAAGATACATTTCAGTGGAATATATATATATAGTTGTTTATAAGCCACCTAGTTCATGATATTTTTATAGCAGCCCGAATGGGCTAATACCTAAAGGAAATTAAACATATCTTTATCCACTGGAATATATATATTCAGTGGAATATATATTCAGGGGTCTCTCTTCAGCCTCTTTTATGAGGGCATTAATTTCATTTCTGGAGGCTCTGACTCGATGACCTAATCACTTCCCTAGGGCCTACCTCCTTATACTATCACATTGGGAGTGAGGATTTCAACATATGAATTTTGGGGGGATGTAATCATTTAGACCATAACATTCTGTTCCTGGCTCCCCAAAATGTATGCCCTTATCACATGCAAAATACATTACTTTCATCCCAGTAGCCTCAACAATCTTGTTTCAGGATCAATTTTCACATGTAACTCCAAAGTCTCATCTAATTATCATCTAAATCAGATATGGGTGAGACTTAAGGTATAATTCATTCTGAGGCAAATTGCTTTCCAGTTGTGAATCAGTGAAATCAAGTAAATTATGAGCCTCAAACATATGATGGTGGGACAGGCATAAGATAGACATTCTCATTCTGAAAGGGAAAAATAAAAATGAATAAAGGAGTGACAGTTACCACGCAAGTCCAAGACCCTACGACTCAAGAATAATCTTTTTTGGTTTGATGCTCTCAAGGCCCACTGATATGGAGGTCCTGCCTTTTGGACCCTTTTTGGTAGTAGTCCAGCTTCCAAAGCTTTGCCTGTCCCCACAGCTTTGCTGAGCTCAGCACACACCACACCAGAGCCTGCCAGAGCAGCACCTAGGGGAGCCGAGCAGCATGGCAACAGAGTGTGAGGAGCAGAGTCCACAATGTGAGGTAACTCTGGGCAGCAGTGGCCCCTCCTTTGAAATTGTTCTGATCCCACGGGCCCTAGCATTCTGTGACGGCAGTCAGCCCTACTGATTTCTGAAATGCCTTTGGGGTCATTTTTCCATTGTCCTGGACAATAGGTCCTCGCTTGGGTTTAGATGGCTCACTGCCTTGGTCAATAGCACATGACTTCCATTGAGATGGCTGATCCATACTAATTTTCTTTATCAAATGATCAATAGACCACATCATTTTCTCTTCTGATAAAGCTTTCTTATCTTTTTCCAATATGGACAGACTAAGAATTTTCTAAATGTTTCAATGCTACTTCCCCTTAACTAACAAATCCATTTTCATTTCTCTCTTCTCACATTTTACTATAGGCAGTGAAGAGAAGCCACACTGTACCTTCAACGCTTTGCTTATAAATTTCCTCAGCCAGATACCCAATTTCATTACTCACAAATTCTACCTTCCACAAAATACTGGAACAAGAACACAACACAGCCAAGTTATTTGCCACCTTATGATAAGGATTTCTGTTCTTCCATTGTCCAAACAACACATTCTTCATTTATCTCTGGTGAGATCTCATCAGAATGGTCTTTACCAGCCATATTTCTACCAATAACCTAAGTTATTAGTATATCCACTTAGGTATTCACTAAGAAAACTGAGGCTTTCTGAACTTCAGCAGAATCATCCTTAATGGTCCATTCATAGCAATGCAGGCTTTTTCTAGCACAAACCTCTCACTCCCAGCCTATACTTATCACCCAGTTCCAAAACTGTTTGTATATTTTAGGTATTTATTACAGCAGCACCTTCAGTTCTTGGTACCAATTTTCTCTTTTAGTTTGGACCGCTATTACAAAATACTATAAGTTGCATGGCTTATAAGCAACAGAAATTTATTTCCTACAGTTCTGGAGGTGGAGAAGTCCAAAGCACTGGCAGATTCAGTGTCTAGTGAAGGCCCACTTTCTCATAGACATCTATCTTTTCACTCTAACCTCACATGGTGAAAGGGACAAGGGTTTTCTCTTGAGCCTCTTTTATTTTTGGTTTTAAACTTCCTATTGAGCCTCTTTTACAAGGGCACTAATCACATTTATGAGGTCACTACCCCCATGACCTAGTCACATTCCAAGAGCCCCACCTCCTGTTATCATCACATTAAGCATGAAGATTTATCATCACATTAAACACATCAATTTTGTGGGAACATAAACAATCAGAATATAACAGATATATACCCAGAAACTTGATGGATTATATGATAGTTCTTATTTTTAATTTTTGGGGGGAACTTCCATCCTGTTTTCCATAATGGCTGTACCAATTTACATTCCCACCAACAGTGTACAAGAGTTACTTTTTCTCCACATTCTTGCCAACACTTGATATCTTTTGTCTTTTTGATAATATACAGGTATGAGATAATATCTCATTGTGGTTTTGATTTGCCTTTCATTGACGATTACTGATGTTGGGCATTTTTTCATACCCTTGTCATAAAGAAACCTGTATGTCTTATTTTGAGAAATGTCTGTTCAGGTCCTTTGCCTATTTTTTAATCGGGTTATTTGTTTAATTGCTCTTGAGTTATTTAAGTTCCTTGTGTATTTTGGATATTAACGCCTTGTGAGATGTATGATTTACAAATGTTTTCTCCTATTCCATAGGTTGTCTCTTCACACTATTGATCGCATCTTTTGCTATGCAGGGTATGTTTTGTTTGAGGTAACCATGTTTGTCTATTTTTGCTTTTGTGGCCTTTGCTTTTGGTGTCATAAAAAATCATCACCCAGATCAAGATTTTCCCGTGTTTCTTCTAGTAGTTTACAGTTTTAGGCCTAACATGTAACTATTTAATCCATTTTGAGTTGATTTTTTTTTTTTAAGATAAGGGCCCCATTTCGTTCTTCTGCATGTGGATATCCAGTTTTCCCAACACCGTTATTGAAGAAACTATCCTTTTCTCTTTGTATGTTCTGTGTTCAACTGACCATAAATGTGTAGCCTTATTTCTGGGTTTATTATTCTGTTCATTGGTCTTTATGTCCATTTTTACGCTAGTAGCATATTTTTTATTACTATAGCTTTGTTTTAATTATAATAGTATGTTTTGATTGCCACAGCTTTGTTTTGGTTACTATATTTTGAAATTAAGTAGTGTGAGAGCCCCAGCTTTGTTCTTTTTGTTGAAGATTGCTTTGGCTACTTAGGGTCTTTTGTGGTTCCATATAGATTTTAGATTTTTTTAAACTCTTGTGAAAAATGATATTAGAATTTTGACAGAATTTCATTGACTATATAGATTGCTTTGGGTAGTAAAGACATTTTAACAATATCACTTTAATCCATAAACATCACTCTCTCTCTCTCTCTCTCTCTCTCTATATATATATATATATATATATATTTATTTATTTGTATTTATTTGTGTCATCTTCAATTTCTTTTATCAATGTTTTATAGTTTTCAGTGGATAGGTCTTTTGCCTACTTGGTTAAATTTATTGGTGAGTATTTTAGGGGTAGCTATTGTAAATAAGATTGTTTCTTTAATTTCTTTTTTGTATAGCGAATTGTTAGTAGGTAGAAACACAACTGATTTCTGTATTTTTTTTTTCAAGTGGAGTCTTTAGTTTTCTATGTATAACATCATGTCATCTGTAAACAGAGGTTATTTTATGTCTTTCTTTCCAATTTGGATATCTTTTATCTCTATTTCTTGCCTAATTGCCCTGGCTAGAACTTCCCACCGTGTTAGAAGTGGCAAGAGTGAGCATTCTTGTCTTGTTCCTGATCGTGCAGGAAATGCTTTCAGCTTTTCAACATTGAGTGTGGTGTTACCTGTGGGCTTGTCATATAAGGTCTTTATTGTGTTGAGGTACATTTTTTCTTTCTTTTTTCAACTTTTATTTTAGGTTCAGGGATACATGTGAAAGTTTGTTACATAGGTAAACTACCATTTCTAGGTAAATTAAACTAGATTACTTCATCACCCAGGTATTAAGCCCAGTACCCAATAGTGATCTTTTCTGCACCTCTCCCTACTCCCACTATTCACCCTAAAGTAGATCCCAGTGTCTGTTGTTTCCTTCTTTGCATTCATAAGTTCTTATCATTTAGCTTCCCCTTGTAAATGAGAACATGCGGTTTTTGGTTTTCTGTTCCTGCATTAGTTTGCTAAGGATTAACAGCCTTCAGCTCCATCCATGTTCCCAGAAAAGGCAAAACTTTATTCTTTTTGTGGCTGCATAGTATTCCATAGTGTATATGTACCATATTTTCTTTATCAAATCTGTCATTGATGGGTATTTAGGTTGATTCCATGTCTTTGCTATTGTAAATAGAGCTGCAGTGAATATTCATGTGCATGTGTCTTTATGGTAGAATGATTTATATGCCTCTGGGTATATACCAAGTAATGAGATTGCTGGGTTGAATGGTAGTTCTGCTTTTAGCTCTTTGAGAAATTGCCATACTGCTTTCCACAGTGATTGAACTAATTTACACTCCCACCAACAGCATATAAGCATTCCCTTTTCTCTGCAACCTCACCAGCATGCTATTTTTCTGGCTTTTTAATAATAGCTATCTTGACCGGTATGAGATAATATCTCTTTGTGGTTTTCATTTGCATTTCTCTAATGATCAGTGATGTTGAGCATTTTTTCATATGCTTGTTGGCTGCATATATGCCTTCTTTTGAAAAGTGTCTGTTCATGTCCTTTGCCCACTTTTTAATGGGGTAGTTTTTTATTTCTTGTACATTTGTTTAAGTTCTTTATACATGCTGGATATTAAACCTTTGTCGGATGCATAGTTTGCAAAAATGTGTCTGATTCTGTAGGTTATCTGTGACTCTGTCGATATTTCTTTTGTTGTGCAGAAACTTTTATTTAGATAACTGTTTGTCAATTTTTGCTTTTGTTGTGATCGCTTTTGGTGTCTTGGTCATGAAATGTTTGCCCATTCCTATGTTGAGAATGGTATTGCCTAGTTGTCTTCCAGGGTGTTCATACTTCTGGGTTTTCCATTTAAGTCTTTAATCCATCTTGAGTTGATTTTTATATATTGTGTGAGGAAAGGGTCCAGTTTCAACGGTTTCAATCTTCCACACATGACTAGCCAGTTATCCCAGCACCACTTATTAAATAGGGAGTCTTTTCTCCATTTCTTGTTTTTGTCAGCTTTGTTGAAGATCAGATGGTCGTAGATGTGTGACCTTATTTCTAGTCTCTCTAATCTGTTCCATTTATCTATGTACCTGTGTGGTTTTTTTTTTTTTTTTTTTTTTTTTTTTTTTTTTTTTTTTTTTTACCAGTACTATGCTGTTTTGGATATTGTATCTCTGTAGTATAGTTTGAAGTGAGTAATGTGATGCCTCCGGCTTTGTTCTTTTTGCTTAGGATTGCTTTTGCTATTTGGGCTCTTTTTTGGCTCTATATCAATTTTAAAATAGCCTTTTTTCTAGTTCTATGGAGAATGTTGTTGGTAGTCTGATAGCAATAGAATTTAATCTGTATATTGCTTTGGGCAGTATGGTCATTTAAACAATATTAATGCTTCATCTTCATGAGCATGGAATGTTTTTCCATTTGTTTGTGTCTTTTCTGATTTCTTTGAGCAGTGTTTTGTAATTCTCAGTGTAGAGATCTTTTACCTCCCTGGTTAGCTGTATTCCTAGGTATTTTATTCTTTTTATGGCAATTGTGAATGAGATTACTTTTCTGACTTGACTCTTGGTTTGGATCTTGTTGGTGTATAGGAATGCTAGTGATTTTTGTACATTGATTTTTGTATCCCGTAGCTTTCCTGAAGTTGTTTATCAGCTCAAAGAGATTTTGGCCCATGACCATAGGGTTTTCTAGATATAGAATCATGTTGTCTGCAAACAGACATAGTTTGACCTCCTCTCTTCCTATTTAGATGTTCTTTATTTCTTTCTCTTGTCTTATTGCTCTGGCCAGGACTTCATCCTATGTTGAATAGAAGTGGCAAGAGAGGGCGTCCTTGTCTTGTGCTTGTTTTCCAGAGGATTTGCTTCCAACTTTTGCCAATTCAGCAATGTTAGCTGTGGGTTTGTCATAGATGGCTCTTACTATTTTAATGTGTGTTCCTTCAATACCTAGTTGATTGAGAATTTTTAACATGAAAGAATGTTGCATTTTGTCAAAAGCACTTTCTGTGTCTCTTAATCATGTGGTTTTTGTCTTTAGTTCTGTTCATGTGATGAATCACATTTATTGATTTGTGTATATGGAACCAACCTTGCAACCCAGGAATAAAGCCTAATTGACCATGGTGGAATAGCTTTTTTTTTCGCGGATGATAGGATTTTTTTTTAATTATTATACTTTAAGTTCTAGGGTACATGTGCACAACGTGCAGGTTTGTTACATATATATATATATATACATGTGCCATGTTGGTGTGCTGCACCCATTAACTCGCCATTTAGATTAGGTATATCTCCTAATGCTATCCCTGCCCCCTACCCCCTCCCCACTATAGGACCTGGTGTGTGACGCTCCCTTTCCTGTGTCCAAATGATCTCATTGTTCAATTCCCACCTATGAGTGAGAACATGTGGTATTTGGTTTTCTGTTCTTGCGATAGTTTGCTGAGAATGATGGTTTCCAGCTGCAACCATGTCCCTACAAAGGACATAAACTCATCCTTTTTTATGGCTGCATAGTATTCCATGGTGTATATGTGCCACATTTTCTTCATCCAGTCTGTCAGTGATGGACATTTGAGTTGATTCCAAGTCTTTGCTATTGTGAATAGTGCCACAATAAACATACATGTGCATGTGTCTTTAAAGCAGCATGACTTATAATCCTTTGGGTATATCCCCAGTAATGGGATGGCTGGGTCAAATGGTATGTCTAGTTCTACATCCTTGAGGAATCGCCACACTGTCTTCCACAATGGTTGAACTAGTTTACAGTCCCACTAACAGTGTAAAAGTGTTCCTATTTCCAGTCTTCAAGTTCTGAGATTCTTTCCTCAGCTTGATTTATTCTGCTGTTAATACTTGTGATATTATTGTATTATGTTATTCAGCTCTGTCAGATGCATTGGTTCTTTTTTATACTGGTTATTTTGTCCTTCAGCTCCCGTATTGCTTTATTGTGATTCTTATTTTCCTTGCATTGGGTTTTGCCATCCTTCTGAATCTCGAAGATTTTTGTTTCTATCCACATTTTGTACTCTATTTCTGTCATTCCAGCCATTTCAGCCTGGTTAGGAACTCTTGTTGGATAACTCCAATAACTCAAGTGGCCAGATTGTCATATGTCCTGCCATTTGGACCTAAGCTCCAGTGCCACCCTAGCGGACCCAGGCTTCAAGCTGGTCATTGTAGATCCAAGCACCAAGCCTGCCCACTTACTTGCTGAGGGACCAGGGTAGCATGCTCAAGAACTCCAATACCAAGCTGTGTTAAGCCATTCTCGCACTGCTGTAAAGAAATACCCATGGCTCAGTAATTTGTAAAGTAAAGAGTTATAATTGACTCATCAACCTGTAGGCTGCATCAAGATGGCTCCAGCATCTGCTTCTGGTGAGGGTCTCAAGAACCTTACAATTATGGAGGAAGGTGAAGTGGGAATAGGCAAGTCACATGATAAGAACAGGAGCCAGAGAAGGGGGATAGGTTCCACACACTTTTAAACAACCAGTTATCTCACATGAACTCAGAGCAAGAACTCACTTATTACCAAGGGGATGGTGCTAAAACCTTCATGAGGGATCTGCCCCCATGATCCAATGACCTCCAACCAGGCCCCACTTCCAACATTGGGAATCACATGTCAACATGAGATTTGGAGGGGACAAACATTTAAACCATATCACAAACCCACTGATAAACCCCATTAGCTAGCTTACCTAGAATCTTCAGGCTGACTGGTGAAGAGCTTTCCCTGCTGAATCCAGTATGTAAAGACTGAAAAAGCTGCCTACTTCTTTAAATATGCAAACACCAATTTAAGGCCCCAAGGATTACAGATAATCAGAAAAACATGACACCAAAGGAACAAAATAAAACACCATTAACAGACCTTACAGAAATGCAGATCTATGAACTGCCTAAGAGTTCAAAATAATTATCTGAAAGAAGTTTAGTGGGCTACAAGAAAACACAAACTAAACAATAATCAGAATACATAAACAAAGAGTTTTTCAACAAAGAAATAGAAACCGTTAAAAAGAATGAAATTCAGAAGCTGAAGAACACAATAACTGAACTGAAAATTTCAGAGAGCTTCAACAGCAGATTTGAATGATAAGAACTAGTGAGTTCAAAGACAGGTCATTTGAAATTACCCAATATGAGGAACAAAAAGAAGAATGGAAAAGTGTGAAGAAAGCCTGCAGACTTATGGGACGTCATCAAGTGAACCAACACACATTACAGAAATTTCAGAAGCAGAGAAAGATAAAAGAGCAGAACATTTATTTAAAGAAACAATAACAGAAAATTCCTCAAATCTGGAGAGGGAAATGAACATCTAGGTCTATAAAGCCTAAAGGACTCTAGACATCATAGACCCAGGATCTAAGTTATAACCCTGGCCCCTGCTTTCAGGCTTTTGCCCACAAGCCCAGGCCCCAGTGGACCCTGGTGCCAAGTTAGCCCCTAAAAACTAGGTAGATTAAATGTAAAGAGATCTTCACTGAGATGCATTATACTCAGTTCTCAAAAGTAAAAAAATCAAATATAGTTTTCAAATCAGTAAGAGAAATACAGCCTAACAGAAAGAAATCCTTTTTTTTTTCTTTGAGACAGTGTTGCTCTGTCATCCAGGCTGGAGTGCAGTGGCACAATCTTGGCTCACTGCAAACTCCACCTCCTAGGTTCAAGTGATTTTCCTGCCTTAGCCTGCCAAGTAGCTGGGATTACAGGTGCTCACCACCGTGCCTGGTTAATTTTTTAATTTTTAATACAGATAAGGTTTCACCATGTTGTCCAGGCTGTTCTCAAACTCCTGACTTCAGGGGATCTACCTGCCTTGGTTTCCCAAAGTGCTGGGATTACAGGCATAAGCCACTGCACCTGGCCAAGGAATCTTCATAAGACTGTTAGCAGATCTTGCCAGAAACTTTGCAGACTGAGAGAGTGAAATGATATATTCAAAGTGCTAAAAGGAAAAAACTGCCAACCAAGAATCTTATGCCCAACAAAACTGTTCTTTACCAATGGAGGAGAGACAAAAGATTTTCCCAGACAAATAATAGCTGAAGGAATTCATCACCATCTGCCTTACCATGCATGCAAAAGGGAGTATTTTAGGTTGAAATTAAAGGATGCTAACCAATATCATGAGAATATATAAACGTATTATTGAGCAATGGGCTTGCCGATCAATGTACATAGAAGCCAACACTATGGCACTGACTTTTGATAATAAAAGCTTCATTTTGAGTTTACTGGCAAGGAGACAGGAGGAAATGCTCAAATGTGTCTCTTCAATTTGGGGGTGGACCAAGCTTCAATGGCATTTCTAACTAGGCCTAGGTGATGCCACTGCAGCTGGTTTGCCAGATTGGTAGTGTTAAAAATCAGGAGGTTAACATTGTTCATGGCTGTGGTAAATGACTTGCAATTTTGCCTCTGCAACATCTGTAACAACTTAAGCAGTGGTTAATTGGTTTGAGCTGGTCCCACGGTTATAAGCCCCCTGTATTATGTCATTCTTGCATTGCTATAAAGAAATACCTGAGACTGGCTAATTTATAAAGAAAAGAGGTTTAACTGGCACAGTTTTGAAGGTTGATGAAGCATAGCTCCGGCATCTGCTCAGTTTCTAGAGAGATGAATAAAAGGGAGCTTTTATTCATGGCAGAAGTTGAAGTGGGAGTGGACACATCACATGGCCAGAGCAGGAGCAAGAAGGAGAGTGGGGAAGGTGGGGGAGGTACAACAGACTTAAACAACCGTATCTCAAGAAAGCTCACTCACTATTGCAAGGACAGCACCAAGCCATGAGGGATTCACTCCCATGACCCAAACACTTCTCATCAGACTCCACTTCCAACATTGGGGATTACAATTCAACATGAGATTTGGGAGGGACATATATTTAAACTATATCATTCCACCCCTGGCCCTCCAAATTTCACATCCTTCTCACATTGTAAAATAAAATCATGCCTTTCCAACAGCCCCCTGCCCACACACAAATCTTAAGTCATTTCAGCATCAACTCAAGGAAAAGTTCCAAGTCCAAAGTCCAAAGTCTCATCTGGTAATGAGTTCCTTCCACCTATGAGCTTGTAAAATCAAAGCAAGTTATTTACTTCCAGGATACAATGGGTTATAGGCATTGGGTAAACCACTGCAAAACAAAGCAATCAGCCACAAGAAATAGACTACAGGTCTCATACAAGTTTGGAACCCTGACTTGTATAGGAAGTCATTAAATCTGTTTGTTTTTTTCAAGATGGGGTCTCACTTTGTTGCCCAGGTTGGTTTCAAACTCCTGGCCTCAAGCAATCCTCCTGCCTCAGCCTCCCAAATGCTGGGATTACAGGCACGGACCACCATGCTCGGCCCTGAAGTAATTAAATTTTAAAGTGCCAAAATAATCTCCTTTGACTCCATGTCCCATATCTAGGGCACACTGATGCAAGGGGTGGTCTCCCAAAGCCTTGACCAGCTCCACCCATGTCTTTTCCACACTGGGGTTGCAAGTTGTTGGTGGATCTACCATTCTTGGGCATGGAGAACAGTGATCTCCTTCTCGCAGCTCCACTAGACAGTGCCCCAGTAAGGAATATGTGTGGGGCCTCTAACCCACACTGTCCTATTAGAGTTCCTCCATGAGGGCTCTGCCCCTGCAGCAGCCACTCAGTCTTTCTCACACATCTTCTAAAATCTTGGTAGAAGATGCCAAGCCTCCTTCAATCTTTCATTCTGTGTGCCTGTAGGCTTAACACCACATGGAAGCCACAAGGCTTATGGCTCACATCCTCTGAAGTAGAAGCCTGAGCTGTACGACAGCTCCTTTGAGCCACAGCTGGAGTTGGAGTAGCCAGGAGATGGGGAACAGTGTCCCAAGGCTGTGCATGGCAGTAGGTCCCCAGAACAGGCCCATGGAATTGTTCTCTCCTGGGCCTCTAGGCTTGTGATGGGAAGGGCTGCCTCAAAAATCTCTGAAATGTCTTTAAGGCCCTTTTCCCATTATGTTGGCTATTAGCACCTGGTTCCTTTTTAGTTATGCAAATATCTCTAGCAAATGGTTGCTCCAAAGTCTGCTTGAATTCCTTTCCCAAAAAAGCTTTATTTCTCTGTCACTTGGCCAGG
The DNA here is from genome assembly GCF_003255815.1 of Theropithecus gelada. NCBI lineage: Eukaryota > Metazoa > Chordata > Mammalia > Primates > Cercopithecidae > Theropithecus > Theropithecus gelada. Next base: position 174,578,936 of record NC_037670.1, read on the forward strand.
CTGCAAATTTTTACAAACTTTTATGCACTACTTACTATTTAAATATTCCAACTTTAAGTCATTTATTTGCTCCTGCATCTGATTGTAAGCTGTTAGAAGCAGCCAGGTAACATCATGAATGCTTTGTTGCTTAGGAATTTCTTCTGCCAGATATCCTAAATCACTCTTTAGTTGAAACTTCATCAACTCTTATGGCATAAACGCAATGCAGCCAAGTTCTTTGCTAAGGCATAACAAGAGTGACCTTTGCTCCAGTTCCCAGTAAGTTTCTCATTGCCATCTGATATCTTGGCAACCTGGACTTAACTGTCTTCATTAAGGGAGGAGACCACCCTTCATATCATCTTATGCCCAATTTTTGCCTCCAAAGAAAGAAGAAGTAAAAACTAAAAGGCAGAAATGAAATCCACAGGCAGACAGCCTGGTGCTGCACCCTGGGTCTGGTAGTTAAAGATCGATCCCTGACCTAATTGGTTCTGTTGTCTATAGATTACAGACATTGTATAGAAATGCACTGTGAAAATCCCTATCTTGTTTTGTTCTGATCTAATTACCGGTGCATGCAGCCTCCAGTCACTTACCCTCTGCTTGCTCAATCAATCACGACCCTCTCACATGCACCCCCTTAGAGTTGTGAGCCCTTAAAAGGGACAGGAATTGCTCACTCCGGGAGCTCGGCTCTTGAGAGAGAAGTCTTGCTGATGCCCCTTGCTGAATAAACCCCTTCCTTCTTTAACTCGGTGTCTGAGGAGTTTTGTCTGCCTCTCGTCCTGCTACAATATCACTATGAGCATTTTGGTTAAAACAATTTAACCAGCCCCTAAGTAATTTCAAACTTTCCCTCATCTTCCCATCTTCTTCTGATCTCTACAAAGTTTTCTAACTGCTGCTACCCAGTTCCAAAGCTGCTTCCACATTTTCAAGTATCTTTATAACAATGCCCCATTCCTCAGTACCAATTTTCTATATTAAGCATTTCTTACATTGTGATAAAGAAATACCTGAGACTGGGTAATTTGTAAAGAAAATAGGTTTAATCAGCTCATGGTTCTGCAGGCTGTACAAGCATAGTGCTAGCATCAGCTCAGCTTCTAGGTAGGCCTCAGGGAGCTTTAACTCCACTATGCATTGCCTCAGTAGGGATTCTGTGTGGGGCTTCTAACTCCACATTTGCCCTCAAAACCCTGCTATTAAAGGTTCTCTGTGAGGGCTCTGCCCCTGCAACAGGCTTCTTTCTGGGCACCCAGGCTTTTTATACATCCTCTGAAATCTTGATGGAGGCTGCCAAGCTTCCTTCACTCTTGCATTCTGTATGCCTGCAGGCTTAACACCACATGGAGGCCTCCACAAACTCTTCCAACCTCTGCCTGTTACCCAGTTCCAAAGCTGCTTCCACATTTGCAGGTATTTTTATGGCAGTGCTCTATTCATCAATACCATTTTTTAATGTGACAATTCTGTTTTGATTTTAAAAAAAATGAGTCTCTTGATTTAATCAGGGCTTTGGGGTCATAGGACATTGAGAGACAGGACTAGCTGAATTTCCTAGGCCGACTAAGAATTCCTAAGCCTAGCTGGGAAGGTGACCACTTCCACCTTTAAACACGGGGTTTGCAACTTAGCTCACACCTGACCAATCAGAGAGCTCACTAAAATGCTAATTAGGCAAAAACAGGAGTTAAAGAAATAGCCAATCATCTATCACCTGAGAGCACAGCGGGCGGAACAAGGATCGGGATATAAACCCAGGCATTTGAGCCAGCAGCAGCAACCCCTTTGGGTCCCCTCCCTTTGTATGGGATCTCTGTTTTCACTCTATTTCACTCTATTAAATCTTGCAACTGCACTCTTCTGGTCCGTGTTTGTTACAGCTGGAGTTGAGCTTTCGCTTACCATCCACCACTGCTGTTTGCCGCCATCACAGACCTGCCACTGACTTCCATTCCTCCGGATCCAGCAGGGTGTCCACTGTGCTCCTGATCCAGCAAGATTCCCATTGCCACTCCTGATTGGGCTAAAGGCTTGCCATTGTTCCTGCATGGCTAAGTGCCTGGGTTCATCCTAATGAAGCTGAACACTAGTCACTGGGTTCCATCATTCTCTTCTGTGACCTACAGCTTCTGATAGAGCTATAACACTCACCGCATGGCCCAAGATTCCATTCCTTGGAATCCGTGAGGCTAAGAACCCCAGGTCAGAGAACACGAGGCTTGCTGCCATCTTGGAAGTGGCCTGCCACCATGTTGGAAGCAGTCTGCCACCATCTTGGGAGCTCTGGGAGGGAGGACTCCCTGGTGACAACATTAGTCACTGTCATAATCATAATGATGCATATATTCAGGGAAATTTTTAATTTTTTTTGTCTTCTTCAGAAACAGCTGCAGGAACACCTAAAATTAAGTAATGTTCATCTGAAAAACCTTTACCAAAACTTGATTCCTTTTGCCAGAGGAAGGTCCTTACTATAGTTGATGGTACAAGTAAACGTTCTCAGGTACTATTTCCAGGCATCATCACCAGACTCCCTGCCACTACAAGTGTGCTTTTCTCCTCTAAATGCACCTGCAATCTCAGCTCCACTCATTGGAATATTGACATTTACAATGCCATAGTTAGACTCTTTAGGTCCAAGCCAGTGGATGATTCTGCCCAAATCTTTGATAAAGATGCTACTTGAAATCCCCTGTTTTACTTCATTATTTTACACAAACAGCTCTTCTTCATTCTTGAATTTAAAAACAGAGAGAATTCCAGCAGAAGTCTCTGTGTATAGAAGCAGGAACAGACACATCACATGGCAGAGCAGGAACAAGAGAGAGAATGGGTGGGGAAGGCTCCACACATTTAGACAACCAGATCTCAAATGAACTCACTATGACATGAGGGTTTGCCCTTATGACCCAAACACCTCCCCCAAGACCCCATCTCCAACATTGGGGATTACAATTCAACATGAAATTTGGCAGCAACATATATTCAAACTATATCAACTCCCTTTCTGTTGTGCTTTCCTCAATCTTGAGGGAAATGGGGCAATGGCCTTTCTAGCTACTTTTCGCTGACAAGGGGAATTGGTCTAGGTTTGAGGAATAAAACTCTTTTACATTTAATTGCAAATATACATGGGTCCCAGAATGTGGCCAAGGCTTTGGGTTTGGGCTCTTATGTTAAAGCAGAATTTTTTTTTTTTCATGATTGAGAAGGATGGAAAGGGGGCATATAAGGGCTCAGGAGGCAAAGTCCATCAATTTGCCCCATGTATAGGCATCTGTGTATAGGTACCTGCCTTTGACTTTGGGGGTCTGAACCCCTTAAAACTGGCCCTTACAATCTCATGCATCCACCTTTTCCCTGGGAGTCGCTGGGCCTAGAGGAATGGTATATTGTTAACAGAACAGTGCTTTGGCCCAATGGGATTTTAAAGGAAGGAGATTTGCAGACTTTGTTGAGTTATTTTTAGTTTTCAGGATACCATTATTCTGGTTTTCTTAGAAAAAGTAAAGCAATGAGAGATGAATAACATTGTTAATTTGAGTAATACAATCAAAAGAAAATGTCTCTGACAGAATGAAAAATAAATCTTATTAAATTAGGAAGCAAAATAAAAACATCATGAAGAAAATTATGGGTCCACCATTACTGAGGCTTGAGAGGGCGGTTTTCCCCTCACAATGTGAACAAAGCTGCTGGGAAGTTTGGATTGGGCAGAGCCCACTGCAGTGCCTCAAAGCTGCTGTAGCCAGACTGCCTCTCTAGATTCATCTTCTCTAGGCAGGGCAGCTCTGAAAGAAAAGCAGCAGCCCCATTCAGGGGCTTATAGATAAATCTCTTGTCTCCCTGGGACAGAGCACTTGGGGGGAGGGGCGACTGTGTGTGCAGCTTCAGCAGACCTAAATCTTCTCACCTGCCAGCTCTAAAGAGAGCAGCAGATCTCCCAGCACAGCGCTCGAGCTCTGCTAATGGACAGACTGCCTCCTCAAGTAGGTCCCTGAACCCTGTGCCTCCTGATGGGGAGACACCTCTCATCAGGGGTCGACAGACACCTCATACAGGAGAGCTCTGGCTGGCATCTGTTGGGTGCCCCTCTGGGATGAAGCTTCCAGAGGAAAGAGCAGGCAGCAATCTTTGCTGTTCTGCAGTCCCCAGTGGTAATACCCAGGAAAACGGGGTCTGGAGTGGACCTCCAACAAACTCCAGCAGACCTGCGGCAGAGGGGCCTGACTGTTAGAAGGAAAACTAACAAACAGCAAGCAATAGCATCAACATCAACAACAAAAAGCACCCATGAAAAACCCCATTCAAAGGTCACCAACAGAAAAGACCAAAGGTAGATAAATCCACCAAGATGAGGAAAAACCAGTGCAAAAAGGCTGAAAACTCCAAAAACCAGAAAGCCTTTTCTCCTCCAAAGGATCATAACTCCTCACCAGCAAGGGAACAAAACAGGATGGAGAATGAATTTGACAAATTGACAGAAGTAGGCTTCAGAACGTGGGCAATAACAAACTCCATCAAGCTAAAGGAGCATTTTATAACCCAATAAGGACCTTGATAAAATGTTACAGGAATTGCTAACTAGAATAACCAGTTTAGAGAATATAAATGACTTGATGAAGCTGAAAAACACAGCACAAGAACTTCATGAAACATACACAAGTATCAGTAGCCAAATCGATCAAATGGAAGACAGGATGTCAGAGACTGAAGATCAACTTAATGAAATTAAAGCATGAAGACAAGATTAGAGAAAAAAGAATGAAAAGGAAGGAACAAAGAATCCAAAAATTATGGGACTATGTGAAAAAACCAAACCTACATTTGATTGGTATGTACCTGAAAGTGACGGGGAGAATGGAACCAAGCTGGAAAACACTCTTCAGGGTATTATCCAGGAGAACTTCCCCAACCTAGCAAGGCAGGCCAACATTCAAATTCAGAACATACAGAGAACACCACAAAGACACTCCTCAAGAAGAGCAACCCCAAGACACATAATCATCAGATTCTCCAAGTTTTAAACAAAGCAAAAAATGTTAAGGACAGTGAGAGAGAAAGTCAGGTTACCCATAAAGAGAAGCCCATCAGACAAACAACCGATCTCTCTGCAGAAACCCTACAAGCCAGAAGAGAGTGGGGGCCAATATTCAACATCCTTAAAGAAAAGAATTTTCAACCCAGAATTTTATATCCAGCCAAACTAGCCTTCATAAGTGAATGAGAAATGAAATCCATTACAGACAAGCAAATGGTGACGGATTTTGTCACGCCCAGGCCTGACTTACAAGAGCTCCTGAAGGAAGCACTAAATATGCAAAGGAAAAACCGATACCAGCCACTGCGAAGACATACCAAATTGTAAAGACCATCAACACTATGAAGAAACTGCATCAACTAATGGGCAAAATAACCAGCTAGCATCATGATGACAGAATTAAATTCACACATAACAATGTTAATCTTAAATGTAAACAGACTAGTCCCCCAATTAAAAGACACAGACTGGAAAATTGTATAAAGAGTCAAGATCCATTGGTGTGTTGTATTCAGGAGGCCCATCTCACATTCTAAGACACACATAGGCTCAAAATAAAGGGATGGAGGAAAATCTACCAAGCAAATGCAAAGAAAAAAAAGAAGCAGAGGTTGCAATCCTAGTCTCTGATAAAACAGACTTTAAACCAAAAAGATCAAAAAAAGACAAAGAAGGGCATTACATAATGATAAAGGGATCAATGCAAGAAGAAAAGCTAAGTACCTTAAATTTCTATGCCTCCAATACAGTAGCACCCAGATTCATAAAGGAAGTTCTTAGAAATGTACAAAGAGACTTAGACACCCATGTAATAATAGTGGGAAATGTTAACACTCCACTGTCAATATCAGACAGATCAATGAGACAGAAAATTAAAAACAATTTTCAGGACGTGAACTCAGTACTGGACTAAGTGGACCTAATAGACATCCACAGAACTCTCCACCCCAAATCAACAGAATATACATTCTTCTTGGCACCACATAGCACTTATTCTAAAATCAACCATGTAATTGGAAGTAAAACACTTCTCAGCAAAGGCAAAAGAATGGAAATAATAACAAACAGTCTCTCAGAAAACAGTGCCATCAAATTAGAGCTCTGGATTAAGAAACTCACTCAAAACTGCACAACTGAACAACCTACTCCTGGAAACTGAACAACCTACTCCTGAATGACTATGGGGTAAATAACGAAATGAAGGTAGAAATAAATAAGTTCTTTGAAACCAATAAGAACAAAGACAATGTACTAGAATCTCTGGGACACACCTAAAGCAGTGTTTAGGGGGAAATTTATGGCACTAAATGCCCACAAGAGAAAGCAGAGAAGATCTAAAATTGACACCCTAACATCACAATTAAAAGCACTAGAGAAGGAAGAGCAAACAAATTCAAAAGCTAGCAGAAGACAAGAAATAACTAAGATCAGAGCAGAACTGAAGGAGGTAGAGACACGAAAAACTCTTCAAAAAATCAATGAATCCAGGAGCTGATTTCTTGAAAAGACTAACAAAATACATTGACCACTAGCTGGACTAATAAAGAAGAAAAGAGGGAAGAATCAAACAGACACAATAAAAAATGATAAAAAGGATATCACCACTGATCACACAGAAATACAAACTCCCATCAGAGAATACTATAAACACCACTATGCAAATAAACTAGAAAATCTAGAAGAAATGGATAAATTCATGGACACATACACATTCCCAAGACTAAACCAGGAAGAAGTCGAATCCCTGAATAAACCAATAACAAGTTCTGAAGTTGAGGTGGTAATTAATAGCTACAAACCCAGAAAAGCCCAGGACCAGATGAATTCAGGGCCAAATTCTACCAGAGGTGCAAAGAAGAGCTGGTGCCATTCCTTCTCAAATGATTCCAAACAATAGAAAAAAAGGGACTCTGCCCTAACTCATTTTATGAGGCTGGCATCATCCTGATACTAAAACCTGGCAGAGACACAACAAGAAAAGAAAATTTCAGGCCAATACTGTTGATGATCATTGATGCAAAAATCCTCAATGAAATACTGGCATAACGAATTAGCAGCACATTAAAAAGCTTATCCACCATGATCACATCAGCTTTATCCCTGGAATGCAAGGCTGGTTCAACATAAGCAAATCCATAAATGTAATCCATCACATAAACAAAACCAATGACAAAAACCACACGATGATCTCAATAGATGCAGAAAAGGCCTTCAACAAAATTCAACACCACTTCATGCTGAAAACTCTCAATAAACTAGGTATTGATGGCATGTATCTAAAAATAATAGGAGCTATTTATGACAAACACACATCCAAAATCATACTGAATGTGCAAAAGATGGAAGCATTCCCTTTGAAAATGGGCACAAGACAAGGATGCCCTCTCTCACAACTCCTATTCAACATAGTATTGGAAATTCCGATAAGGGCAATCAGGTAAGAGAAAGATATAAAGGATATTCAAATAGGAAGACAGGAAGTCAAATTATCTCTGTTTACAGATAACATGATTGTTTATTTAGAAAAGCCCATCATCTCAGCCCCAAAACTTTTTAAGATGATAAGCAATTTCAGCAACGTCTCAGGATACAAAATTAACGTGCAAAAATTACAAGCATTCCTATACACCAATAATAGACAGCCAAATCATGAGTGAACTACCATTCACAATTGCTACAAAGAGAATAAAATACCTGGGAATACAACTTACAGATATGTGAAGAACCTTTTCAAGGAGAACTAGAAACCATTTCTTGAGGAAATAAGAGAGGACACAAACAAATGGAAAAACATTCCATGCTCATGGATAGGAAGAATCAATATCTTATAAGTGGTGATACTGACCAAAGTAATTTATAGATTCAATGCTATTCCCATGAAGCTACCAGTGACTTTCTTCACAGAATTAGAAAAAAACTACTTTAAATTTCATATGGAAACAAAAAAGAGCCCTTATAGCCACGGCAATCCTAAGCAAAAAGAACAAAGCTTGAGGCATCATGCTACCTGACTTCAAACTATACTACAAGGCTACGGTAACCAAAACAGCCTGGTACTTGTCCCAACACAAATATATAGAACAATGAAACACAAGAGAGGCCTCAGAAATGTTACCACACATCTACAACCATCTGATCTTCGACAAACCTGACAGAAACCAGCAATGGGGAAATTATTCCTTATTTAATAAATGGTGTTGGGAAAACTGGCTAGCTATATGCAGAAAACAGAAACTGGACCACTTCCTTACACCTTATACAAAAATTAACTCAAGATGGAGTAAAGATTTAAATTAAGACCTAAAACAATAAAAACCCTAGAAGATAACCTAAGCAATACCATTCAGGACATAGGCATGGGCAAAGACTTCATGTCTAAAATACCAAAAGCAATGGCAACAAAAGCCTCAATTGACAAATGAGATCTAATTAAACTAAAAAGCTTCTGCACAACAAAAGAAACTATTATCAGAGTGAACAAGCAACCTACAGAATGGGAGAAAAATTTTGCAATCTCTCCATCTGACAAAGGTCTAATATCCAGAATTTCCAAGGGAGTTAAACAAATTTACAAGAAAAAACAACCTCATCAAAAAGTGGGCCAAAGATATGCACACTTTTCAAAAGAAGACATTTATGCAGTGAAAAAACATAAAAAATTAGAGAAATGCAAATCAAAACCACAATTAGATACCATCTCATGCCAGTTAGAATGGTGATCATTAAAAAGTCAGGTAACAATAGACGATGGAGAGGATATAGGGAAATAGAAACGCTCTTACATTGTTGGTGGGAGTGTAAATTGGTTCACCCATTGTGAAAGACAGTGTGGCGATTCTTCAAGGATCTAGAACTAGAAATCCCATTTGACCGAGCAATCCCATAACTAGGTATATACCCAAAGGATTATAAATCATTCTACTATGAAGATACATGCACACATATGTTTATTGCAGCATTATTCACAACAGCAAAGACTTGGAACCAACCCAAGTGCCCATAAATGATAGGCTGGATGAAGAAAATGAGGCACATATATGCCTGGAATAGTATGCAGTTACAAAAAAGAATGAATTAATGTCCTTTGCAGGGAGATGGATGAAGCTGGAAACTATCATTCTCAGCAAATGAACAGAGAAACAGAAAACCAAACACCACATGTTCTCACTCATAAGTGGGAGTTGCACAATGAGAACATATGGGCACAGGGAGGGGAACATCACACACCAGGGCCTGTTGCAGGGTTGAGGGCAAGGGGAGGGATAGTATTAGGAGAAATACCTAATGTAGATGACAGGTTGATAGGTGCAGCAAACCACAATGGCGTATGGATACCTATGTAACAAACCTGCACATTCTGCACATGTATCCCAGAACTTAAAGTATAATAAAAATAAATTAATTAAATAATTAAAAGAAAAAAGAAAATTATGGCTTTTTTCTTCTTTAGTGACTTGTTAAATAATAAAAACCAAAAACAGTGTTCAAGGCTAGAATAGAATCTAACAACAGGTATGTTATAGGTTTCTTTTGAAATATATTTTCTTTCTTTCTTTCTTTCTTTCTTTCTTTCTTTCTTTCTTTCTTTCTTTCTTTCTTTCTTTCTTTCTTTCTTTCTTTCTCTCTTTCTTTCTTTTTTCTTTCTTCTTGCCTACTTTCTTCTTGCTTTTTCTTTCTCCCTTTCTTTCTCTCTCTCTCTTTCTCTCTCTCTCTCTGTCTCTCTCTCTCTGTTTCCCTTTTTGTACCAGATACAAATTATAGTAAAACTAATTTGTGTGCAAAGTAAATTTTAGTCTGGTTAAACCTGGTCTAATTATTGCATAAAGTGCAGCAAGATTTGATTTTTTTAATTGGCTTTGTTTGAATTTTTCATAAGGAATCTCTGATTTGAAAGGCCTCTCAAAGCTATTCAAGCCAGGGGTTTATCAGACTTGCCTGTGATACCCATACCAATTGTGTGAAGTTGTTTCTTCTCAAAGTCCCAAAATAACTTGAGATTTTTGGGCCTGTCAGAAGGTGACATTCTTTACTGACCACACGTCAGGAACCTTGTAAAGCAACTGCATAGACAAAGTGCCAGGCCAGTCTTTCCAAGGGGCTTCTTTTCGGGTCTATAAAGTCAACCTTAATTCCTCAAAGCAATCTGGGCATATTTGAAAATATGCCATTTCTCTTGCAGCCTTAGTAAAATAACCAGTCTCCCATTGATTCCTGTCATAAAAGAAAACAGATTATTATTAAACTTATATAAATAATTATATTACCATAAATTAAGAATGTTCACAAATAGTTTCTAAATTCTGAAGAAATCAGGTATAGAGAAAGACAAATCCTTCACATTTTTCCTTATAATACTATACTTTACTCAAATTGTTGTAAGCTATAAATATCTCAAAAGAAAAAAGTTTTCTTGACTCTGGAAAACAGAACACAAAAAGAATTAGCAATGTTACAACCAAGGAAATCATAAAATTATTTCAGTCCACTATTTGTTCAGTTTCATGTAAGTAATTCTTGTTCTGCCTGATGTTGGGTTAGCAATCCTCATAAATGCATTAGCTTTTAATTGGAGTCCTGAAAGTTTTTACCTAATCCAATGATATGATTTCCAAAGTTATCTGAAACTTGTATTCAAGAGTACTTGTCAGAGTCCTTTCCATGAATATTCTTAAGGAAGCAAATTTTGGACTAAAACAATTATAAACCACTTTGTGAGAAGAATCAAAGTAAAACAATAATTGTAAGTGAATGACAAAAGTCTTAGAATAGCCATGGTTAAAGGCTCAATTGACATGAAAGTTTGGCTATTTCTGTGGTACACAGTAATTTGACATAATAATTATTAGAACATATTAAGACATCAGAATTTTAGAAATCTCATAAATTTTGGAACATATATTAATAATACATGTCTAAAACTATAACCCAAAGAAAATTAAACACCATTTCATATTTGACAATGATTTCCATGGGATTTTAACATAACAAATAAGCCTAATGTGTCTGTGATTTCCAGGAGCTCTAATATCCAAAGAGTTAGTTTGAGGTCAAAAGACTGAATTAGAATTTGAAAATTTCAATTTTGGAAAGTTTATCAAATATCAAAGTTTTAAAACATTTGCTCAAGGTTTCCTCCTTCAAGACGGCCAACTAGATGCAGCCAGGAGGAATATCTGACACTGAGGGACCAAAACATCAGGAATACTGGCTTACTCCTAGCAAATCTTCAGAGGGGAAGCATTGAAAATAGATGGAGGGAAGACACAGGTGCTGGGATGAAGGGGGAGTAAGCTCAGAACCTTGCATAGGACTATCACATACTAGGATTTGTTCCTGGCCCCCCACGACTCCTGCAGAAGGAGTGAGTTGAACAGGCAAAGAACAACTTGCTCTCACCATAGACCTCTGGAATCCCAGCAGGAGGAAATCCCTTGACCACTAGACACTTCAGTTGGCAGGGAGAGCTGCTCACTGAAGTGGTAGGGGCAGAACTCCAGCCAGTGTGGAGTCCAGAGGGTTTGGTGTGGAAGCATCTGTAGTGGAGTATGGCCAGGGACACCCATTCCCCAAGGCTCCACTTACTCGTACACAAGACTTTAACTCTAGGGAAATTGTTAGATCTGAAATCTGACAGGATGGTCTTGCCTATGAGACCGGTAAGTCTGACCTGAGCACCCCTTGGTCTGCTGCCCACTCCCAGGGCTCCAGTCTGGCTGTGCCTGCTTGCAGTGCAGCCCTCAGGTACCTCCTGGGGGCCTGCATCATAACTTCTATGCTGGCAGACTCTGCCTGACTAGGAGAGTGCTCCAGTAAAGAGGGCCCTGTAGATACGCACCAGCCTGCCTGCACCCTCCTTCCGCTGCAGCTTCCCGTGTGCCACTTTGCCAGTATGTACTCACCCACAGCTATTCCTCACATTGTTTTGCCAGTGCTGCTGTGCACGGGAGGACCTTGCCTTCCCATCCCTGTCAGCACAAGTGTGCACATGCACTCTGCTATGCTACTGCTGCTGGTGTGCATGCATCCTGCCATCCCTCCCCTGCTCTGCACTGCCATCATCATTGGATCATTGTTGGACACAGAGCATGCCAGCCCCATCTCCACTGGCACCCAGCCCCTGCTCTGACATTGCCACCAGTGTGAAACTATACGTGGAGAGCAGTAGACCTGTCCCTGCCCTGAGTGGCCACTACCACCTGTGTAAATGTGTATGAAGGGCACACACAGTCCTGGGCCCCCAGTGGCCCACTCCTGTGCTAACACTACCACCAGTGTGAACCCATATACAGTGGCTTTCAGAGGCCTCCTGGACCCCCAAACTATGATGCCACTGCCATGGCTGCAAGCACCTGCACAGAGGCTGGCACCCTGAGACTGCCAGGAACCTGCCACAGCTGAAGAGCATGCACACCACTGTTCTGCTGCTGCTGCTGCTGATACATGTGAAATAGAATGAATCTTGCTGCCACTGCCCCACAAAGTGCTTTGGCTGGCACCACTCATCGGAGTGTTGTTACCAACAGTTCAGGAGCAACTAGACCCCTCCTGCATAACAGGTTTCTAACCTCGAGGAGCCAGAGAAAAAAGTCAGGGCTTGATACCAGCCTCCCAGAGTTAGAGTATGCAGTACAGAAGTCCTGGGCTGAGCTTGGCCACCTAAAATCTTCCAGAAATGAAGCCAGTTGACTGAAATCACTTTATAGCGCAAACAAATCCCAAAGGTCATCAAATAGGATACAAGAAAAAAAATTCAAAGGAAAGCAACTTCAAAAATTTAAGGAACATGAGCCCACAAAGATGAGAAAGAACAAGCAAAAGAACTCTGACAACTCAAAAATCCAGAGTATTTTATTTTCTCCAAATGATCGCACTAGTTCTCTAGCAAGGGTTCTTAACTGGCATGAGGTGGCTGAAATGACAGAAATATAATTCAGAATATGGATAGGAATGAAGATTATGGAGATCTAGGAGAGTGTTTAAACCAAATCTAAGAAAGCTAAGAATCACAATGAAATGATACAGAAGCTGACAGACAAAATAACCATTATAGAAGAGAGTGTAACTAATCTGAGAGAGCTGAAAAACCCACTACAAGAATTTCAGAATATAATTGCAAGTTTAAACAGCAGAATAGACCTAATTGAGGAAAGAATCTCAGAGTCTGAAGACTGACTTTGTGAAAGAAGGCAGTCAGACAAAAATAAAGACAAAAGAATGAAAACGAACAAATGAAATCTCCAAGACATATGAGATTATGTAAAGAAGCTGAATCTATGACTCGTTGGCATTCCTGAAAGAGATGAAGAAAGTATAAGCAACTTGGAAAATGTATTTCAGGATATCATTTATGATAATGTCCCCAACCTAGCTAGAAAGGCCAATATTCAAATTTAGGAAATACAGAGAACCCTGAAAATACTTCACAAGAAGATCATCCCTCAGACACATAATCATCAGATTCTCTAAGGTTGAAATGAAAGAACAAATGTTAAAGGCAGCTAGAGAGAAAGGGCCACCTAAAAAAGGAAGCACTTCAGACTGCCTACAGAGTTCTCAGCAAAACCCTACAAGCCAGAAGAGTCTGAGGCCCTATGTTCAACATTCTTAAAGAAAGGAAATTCCAACCAAGAATTTCATATCCAGTCAAACTAAGCTTCATAACCAAAGGAGAAATAAGATCTTTTTCAGACAAGCAAATGCTGAGGGCATTCTTTACCACCAGAGCTGCCTTACAAGAACTCCTGAATGAAGCACTCAATGTGGAAAGGAAAGACCATTACCAGCCACTACAAGAAAACACACTTAAATACACAGACTGGTGACACTATAAGGCAACTACACAACAAGTTAGCATAACAACCAGCTAATGACACAATAACAGGATCAAATCCACATGTGTCAATATTAACCTTGAATGTAAATGGGCTAAATGCCCCACCTAAAAGGCACAGAATGGCAAGCTTGATAAAGACGCAAGACCCAATGGTATGCTGTCATCAAGAGAGTCATCTCACATGCAATGACACACATAAGCTTAAAATAAAGAAGTGGAGAAAAATCTACTAAAAGCAAATAGAAAACAGAAAAAAGGAGGGGTTGCAATCCTAATTTCAGAAAAAAAAGAACATTAAACTAACAAAGATAAAAAAAAGTCAAAGAAGGGAATTACATAATGATAAAGACTTCAGTTCAACAAGAAAACCTAACTAACCTAAATATATATGCACTCAACACAGGAGAACAGAGATCCATAGAGACCTTCAAAGAGACTTCAACTCCCACACAATAATAGTGGGAAACTTCAATGCCCCACTAACAATATTAGACAGATCACTGAGGGAGAAAACAAGCAAAAATATTTAGGAACTGTACCCAACATTGGACCAAATGAGCCTGATAGACATCTACAGAACTCTCCACAAAAACACAATAGAATATACATTCTTCTCATTACCACATGGCACATACTCTAAAATCAATTGGACATAAAACAATCCTCAACAAATGCAAAATAACTGAAATTATACCAACCACTCTTAAATTGTAGAACAATAAAAATAGAATTCAAGACTAAGAAAATTGCTCCAAAGCATACAACTACATGGAAATTAAACAACCTGCTCCTGAATGACTTTCAGATAAACAGTGAAATTAAGGGAGAAATCAAGTTCTTTGAAACTTATGAAAACAAAGACATAACATAGTGGAATCTCTGGGACACAGCTAAGGTAGTGTTAAGAGGGAAATTTATAGCACTAAATGCCCATATCGAAAGTAAGAAAGATCTCAAATTAACAACCTAACACCACAACTAAAAGAACTAGAGAAGCAAGAGCAAACCAACCACAGTGCTAGTAGAATACAAGAAATAACCAAAATCAGTGCTGAACTGAAGGAGAATGAGACATGAAAAACCATTGAGAAGGTTAACGAACCCAAGAGTTGGTGTTTTGCTACAATTAATAAGATAGACCACTAGCTAGACTAAAGAAGAAAAGAGAGAAGATTCAAATAAACACAATTAGAAACTAAAAAGGGGATATTACTACTAAACCCTTAGAAATGCAAACAACCATCAGAAGCTACTATGAACACCTCTAGGCACATAAACTAAAAAATCTAGAAGAATTGGATAAATCCCTGGACACATACACCCTCTCAAGACAGAACCAGGAAGAAACAGAATCCCTGAACAGATCAATAATGAGCTCCAAAATGAAATCAGTAACAAATAGCATGCCAACCAAAAAAAGCCCAGGACAAAACTGATTCACAACCAAATTCTGCCACATATGTAAAGAGCTGGTACCAGTCCCATTGAAACCATTCCAAAAAATTAAGGAAGAGGGATTCCTCTCCAATTCTTTCTATGAGGCATCATCCTGATACCAAAATCTGGCAGAGACATTACAAAAAAAGGAAACTTCGGACCAATATCTCTGATAAACACCGATGCAAAAATCCTTAACAAAATACTGGTTAGCTAAATCCAACAGCACATCAAAAAGCTAATCCACCATGGTCAAGTAGGCATTATCCCTGGGAAGCAATGTTGGTTCTACATAAACAAATCAATAAATGTAATTTATCACATGAACAGAGTTGAAGACAAAACCACATGATTATCTCAATAGACACAGAAAATGCTTTTGATAAAATGCAATATTCCTTCATGTTAAAAACTGTCAATAATCTAGGTATTGAAGGAACATTCATCAAAATAGTAAGAACCATCTATGACAAACCCACAGGCAACATTATACTAAAAGGACCAAAGTTGAAATCATCCCCCTTAAAAACTCACACAAGACAAAGAAGCCATCTTTCACCAATCTTATTCGATATAGTACTGGAAGTCCTAGCCAGAGATCAGGCAAGAGAAAGAAATAAGATTGAATGAAATGTGTTACATATACATCATGGAATACTATGCAGCCATAAAAAAGAATGAGATCATGTCCTTTACAATAACGTTGATGGGATTGGAGGCCACTATCCTTAGCAAACAAATGCAGGAACAGTAAACCAAATACTGCATGTTCTCACTTGTAAGTGGGAGTTATATGATAAGAACACATGAACAGAGGGAAACTGTAGACATTGGGGCCTACCTTAGGGTAGAGGATGGGAGGAGGGAAAGGAACACAAAAGATAACCGATGGATACTAAGCCTAATACCTGGGTGATGAAATAATCTGTACAACAAACCCTTGTAACACGAATTTACTTATATAACAAACCTGCACATGTATGCCTTAACCTAAAATAAGAGTGTTTTTAAAACCCACTTACTAAAAATAGGATCCTACTCTTTCTTCCCCATCTTCATTCTCCATCCTCCATCAAGCCCCTCAAATCAATAAATATTTCACTTTAAAATATAGTAAGGCTATTCCAGTCACAGCATGGTAATGCTGAATCATATGGTGACTTGCATTCAAAATGTCTGATCTGGAATCCTTATGAGGATAGAGTTATTTTAATATCATAGGTCACTGTGATATAATAGCCATTTATTTAGCCAAAGTGATAACCAAAATATTTCAAAAAGCAAAAACCTTTACTCTTTGATAGAGAGGAGACTCAGCTTCCTAAACAATCATAAGAGCTAATAAACGCACAGAGTATCAGAAGTAGTACAGCAGCAAGTTTTATTACCTTAAAACATCCAGCAGAAACAGTATAAACCTTCCTGACCAAGACAAATGTGTCTAAATTAAATTTTGAAGATATTTCTATTGTAACAATAATTTAAAAACTATATTTATCAAAGACTGCTAAAATCACATGAACTTGAAAAAAATTGGGCTTATTTATTTCATTTATGAGTACTCCTTTGTTTATAAGCCAATTTGATATCACAGTAAATATATAAAACATTTATGTGCACATAAAAATACAGAAAGAAGCAAAGATACCCATCCTTAAAAAGATCAGAGCATAAATAAATTATTCTGTTCTCTATTAAATAGATATGTAATTTCTTTATCAAATACATAACTCACAGACATTTTTACCCAGTTTGTATCAGGCTCTTATTTTTATTATTTCCTTTACTTATTTTTTTTGTCATTTTTAAATTATACTTTAAGTTCTAGGGTACATGTGCACAACTGCAGGTTTGTTACATAGGTATACATGTGCCATGTTGGTTTGCTGCACCCATCCACTTGTCATTTACATAAGGTATTTCTCCTAGAGCTATCCCTCCCCCAACCCCCACTCCACGACAGGCCCCAGTGTGTGATGTTCCCCACTCTGTGTCCAAGTGTCATTGTTCAACTACTACCTATGAGTGAGAACATGTGGTGTTTGGTTTTCTGTCCTTGTGATAGTTTGCTGAGAATGATGGTTTCCAGTGTCATCCATGTCCCTGCAAAGGACATGAACTCATCCTTTTTTCTGGCTGCATAGTATTTCATGGTATATACATGCCACATTTTCTTAATCGAATCTATCATTGATGGACATTTGGGTTGGTTCCAAGTCTGCTATTGTGAGTAGTACCACAATAAACACACATGTGCATGTGTCTTTATAATAGCATGATTTATAAATCATTTGGGTACATACCCAGTAATAGGATTGCTGGGTCAAATGGTATTTCTAGTTCTAGATCCTTGAGGAATCGCCACACTGTTTTCCACAATGGTTGAAGTAATTTACACTCCCACCAACATTGTAAAAGTGTTTCTATTTCTCCACATCCTCTCCAGCATCTGTTGTTTCTTGACTTTTTAATGATCGCCATTCTAACTGGCGTGAGATGGTATCTCATTGTGGTTTTGATTTGCATTTCTCTGATGACCAGTGATGATGAACATTTTTTCTTTTGTCTGTTGGCTGCATAAAAGTCTTCTTTTGAGAAGTGCCTGTTCATATCTTTTGCCCACTTTTTGATGGTTTTTTTTTTCTTGTAAATTTGTTTAAGTTCTTTGTAGATTCTGGATATTAGCCCTTTGTCAGATTGGTAGATTGCAAAAATTTTCTCCCATTCTGTAGGTTGCCTGTTCAGTCTCATGGTAGTTACTTTTCCCTTGCAGAAGCTCTTTAGTTTAATTAGATCCCATTTCTCTATTTTGGCTTTTGTTGCCATTGCTTTTAGTGTTTTAATCATGAAGTATTTGTCCATGCATATGTCCTGAATGATATTGCCTAGGTTTTCTTCTAGGGTTTTTATGGTTTTGGGTCTAACATTTAAGTCTTTAATCCATCTTGAATTAATTTTTGTGTAAGGGATCTAGTTTCAGCTTTCTACACATGGCTAGCCAGTTTCCCCAGCACCATTTATTAACTAGGGAATCCTTTCCCGATTTCTTGTTTGTGTCAGGTTTGTCAAAGATCAGACGGTTGTAGATGTGTGTTCTTATTTCTGAGGGTTCTGTTCTGTTCCATTGGTCCATATCTCTGTTTTGTTACCAGTACCATGCTGTTTTGGTTACTGTAGCCTTGTAGTATAGTTTGAAGTGAGATAGCGTGATGCCTCCAGCTTTGTTCTTTTTGCATTGGATTGTCTTGGCAATGCAGGCTCTTTTTTGGTTCCATGTGAACTTTAAAGGAGTTTTTTTCAATTCTGTGAAGAGAGTCATTGGCAGCTTGATGGGGATGGCATTGAATCTATAAATTACCTTGGGCAGTATGGCCATTTTCATGATATTGATTCTTCCTGTCCACGAGCATGGAATGTTCTTCCATTTGTTTGTGTCCTCCTTTATTTTGATGAGCAGTGGTTAGTAGTTCACCCTGAAGAGGTCATTCATATCCCTTGTAAGTTGGATTCCTAAGTATTTTCTTCTCTTTGTAGCAATTGTGAATGGGAGTTCACTTATGATTTGGCTCTCAGTTTTTCTGTGATTGGTGTATAGGAATGCTTGTGATTTTTGCTTATTGATTTTGTGTCCTGAGACTTTGCTGAAGTTGCTTATGAGCTTAAGTAGATTTTGAGCTGAGAGGATGGGATTTTCTAAACATACAATCATGTCATCTGAAAACAGGGACAATTTGACTTCTTCTTTTCCTAATTGAATACCTTTATTTCTTTCTCTTGCCTGATTGCCCTGATCAGAACTTCCAACACTATGTCGAATAGGAGTAGTGAGAGAGGACATTCTTGAAATGTGAAATGTGCTGGTTTTCAAAGGGAATGTTTCCAGTTTTTGTCCATTCAGTATGATATTGGCAGTGGGTTTGTCATATGTAGTTCTTATTATTTTGAGATATGTTTCATCAATACCTAGTTTATTGAGAGGTTTTAGCAAGAAGGGCTGCTGAAATTTGTCAAAGGCCTTTTCTGCATCTATGGAGATAATCATGTGGGTTTTGTCAATAGTTCTGTTTATGTGACGGATTATGTTTATTGATTTGTGTGTGTTGAACCAGCCTTGCATCTCAGGGATGAAGCCGACTTGATTGTGGTTGGTAAGCTTTTTGATGTGCTGCTGGATTCAGTTGTGCCAGTATTTTATTGAGGATTTTCGCATTGATGTTTATTAGGGATATTGGTCTAAAATTCTCTTTTTTTTTTTTTTTTTTTTTTGTGTCTCTGCCAGTCTTTGATATCAGGATGATGCTGGCCTCATAAAGTGAGTTAGGGAGGATTCCCTCTTTTTCTGTTGATTGGAATAGTTTCAGAAGGAATGGTATCAGCTCCTCTTTGTACCTCTGGTAGAATCAGCTGTAAATCCATCTGGTCCTCTACTTCTTTTGGTTGGTAGGCTCTTACTTATTGCCTCAATTTCTGAGCCTGTTATTGGCCTATTCAGCAATTCAACTTTTTCCAGGTTTAGTGTTGGGAGGGTGTATGTGTCCAGGAGTTTATCCCTTTTTTCTAGATTTTCTAGTTTATTTGCATAGAGGTGTTTATAGTATTCTCTGATGATAGTTTGTATTTGTGTGGGATCGGTGGTGATATCCTCTGTGTCTTTTTTTTATTATATCTATTTGATTCTTCTCTCTTTCTTTCTTTAGTAGTCTTGCTAGCAGTCTATCAATTTTGTTGATCTTTTCAAAAGACCAGCTCCTGGATTTGTAGATTTTTTGAAGGGTATTTTGTGTCTCTATCTCCTTCAGTTCTGCAGTGATCTTAGTTATTTCTTGCCTTCTGCTAGCTTTTGAATTTGTTTGCTCTTGCTGCTCTAGTTCTTTTAATTGTGATGTTAGGGTGTCAATTTTTCCTGCTTTCTCTTGTGGGCAGTTTGTGCTATAAATTTCCCTCTACACATGCTTTAAATGTGTCCCAGAGATTCTGGTACGTTGTATCTTTGTTCTCATTGGTTTCAATGAGCATCTTTATCTCTGCCTTCATTTCGTCATCTACCCAGTAGTCATTCAGGAGCAGGTTGTTCAGTTTCCACGTAGTTGTGTGGTTTTGAGTGAGTTTCTTAATGCTGAGTTCTAATTTGATTGCACTGTGGTCTGAGAGACATTTGTTGTGATTTCTATTCTTTTACATTTGGTGAGGAGTTCTTTACTTCCAATTATGTGGTCAATTTTAGAATAAGTGTGATGTGGTGCTGAGAAGAATGTATATTCTGTT
The DNA here is from genome assembly GCF_003255815.1 of Theropithecus gelada. Lineage (NCBI taxonomy): Eukaryota > Metazoa > Chordata > Mammalia > Primates > Cercopithecidae > Theropithecus > Theropithecus gelada. The sequence goes on from NC_037670.1 coordinate 174,599,503, forward strand.
GATTTGGGGTGGAGAGTTCTGTAAATGTCTGTTAGGTCCACTTGGTGCAGAGCTGAGTTCCAGTCTTGGACATCCCGGTTAACATTCTGTCTCATTGATCTATGTAATATTGACAGTGGGGTTTTAAAGTCTGCCACTATTATTGTGTGGGAGTCTAAGTCTCTTTGTAGGTCTCTACAGACTTGCTTTATGAATCTGGGTGCTCCCATTTTGGGTGCATACATATTTAGAATAGTTAGCTCTTCTTGTTGCTTTGATCCCTTCACCATTATGTAATGGCCTTCTTTGTCTCTTTTTATCTTTGTTGGCTTAAATTCTGTTTTATCAGAGAGTAGGATTGCAACCCCTGCCTTTTTTTTTTTTTTGCTTTCCTGTTGCTTGGTAGATCTTCCTCCATCCCTTTATTTTGAGACTATGCGTGTGTCTAAACATGTGATGGGTCTCCTGAGTACAGCACATTGATGGGTCTTGACACTTTATCCAATTTGCCAGTCTGTGTCTTTTAACAGGGATATTTAGCGCATTTACATTTAAGGTTGATATTGTTATGTGTGAATTTGATCCTTTCATTATGATGTTAGCTGGTTATTTTGCTCATTAGTTAATGCAGTTTCTTGCTAGCATCATTGATGGTCTTTACAATTTGGCATGTTTTTGCAGTGTCTGGTACCAGTTGTTCCTTTCCATGTTTAGTGCTTCCTTCAGGAGCTCTTGTAAGGCAGGCTTGGTGGTGACAAAATCCCTCAGTCTTTGCTTCTCTATAAAGGATTTTATTTCTCCTTCACTTATGAAGCTTAGTTTGACTGGATATATTGAAAATTATTTTCTTTCAGAATGTTGAGTATTGGCCCCCACTCTCTTATGGCTTGTAGGGTTTCTGCCAAGAGATCTCCTGTTAGTCTGATGGGCTTCCCTTTGTGGTAACCAGACCTCTCTCTCTGACTGCCCTTAACACGTTTTCCTTCATTTCAACCTTCGTGAATCTGACAATTATGTGTCTTGGAGTTGCTCTTCTCAAGGAGTATCTTGGTGGTGCTCTCTTATTTCCTGAATTTGAATGTTGGCCTGCCTTGCTAGTTTGGGGAAGTTCTCCTGGATAATATACTCTTAGAGTGTTTTCCAACTTGATTCCATTCTCCCCATCACTTTCAGGTACACCAATAAAACGATCTGGTCTTTTCACATAGTCCCATATTTCTTGGAGACGTTGTTCATTTCTTTTTACTCTTTTTTCTCTAAACTTGTCTTCTCACTTTATTTCAGTAATTTGATGTTCAATCACTGATACCCTTTCTTCCACTTGATCGAATTGGCTATTGAAGCTTGTGCATGCATCACGAAGTTCTCCTGCCACGGTTTTCAGCTCCACCAGGCCATTTAAGGTCTTCTTTACACTGTTTATTCCAGTTAACCGTTTGTCTTACCTTTTTTCATGGTTTTTAGCTTCCTTCAGTGGGTTAGAACATGCTCCTTTAGCTCAGAGAAGGTTGTTATTACTGACTTTCTGAAACCTACTTCTGTCAACTTGTCAAATTCAGTCTCCATCCAGCCTTGTTCCATTGCTGGTGATGAGTTGCAATCCTTTGGAGGAGAAGAGGCACTCTAGTTTTTAGAATTTTCAGCTTTTCTGCTCTGGTATTTTAGAATTTTCAGCTTTTCTGCTCTGGTATCTCTCTGTCTTTGTGGTTTTATCTACCTTTGGTCTTTGATGTTGGAGACCTACAGATGAGGTTCTGGTGTAGATGTCCTTTTTGTTGATGTTGGGACTACTCCTTTCTGTTTGTTAGTTTTCCTTCTAACAGTCAGGTCCCTCAGCTGCAGATCTGTTGGAGTTTGCTGGGGGTCCACTCCAGACCCTGTTTGCCTGGGTATCACTAGCAAAGGCTGCAGAACAGCAAATATTGTTGCCTGATCTTTCCTCTGGAAGCTTCATCCCAGAGGGGTAGCTGTCTGTATGAGGTGTCTGTTGGCCCCTACTGGGAAGTGTCTCCCAGTTAGGCTACATGGGGGTCAGGGACCCACTTGAGGAGGTAGTCTGTCTATACTCAGAGCTCAAACACTGTGCTGAGAGAACCACTGCTCTCTTCAGAGAAGTCAGACAGGGATGTTTGAGTCTGCAGAAGTTTCTGTTGTCTTTTGTTCAGCTATGCCCTTCCCACAGAGGTGGAGTCTATAGAGGCAGTATGCCTTGCTGAGCTGTGGTGGGATCCTCCTAGTTTGAGCTTCTGGGCCACTTTGTTTACCTATTCAAGCCTCAGCAATGGCAGACGCCCCTCCCCCCACATGGCTGCGGCCTCACAGGTCGATCTCAGACTGCTGCACTAGCAGTGAGCAAGGCTCTGTGGTCGTGGGACCTGCTGAATCAGGCACAGGAGAGAATCTCCTGGTCTGCCAGCTGCTAAGACCATGGGAAAAGCACAGTTTTGGGCAGAAGTGTTCCACTTTTCCAAGTACAGTCTGTCACAGCTTCCCTTGGCTAGGAAAGGGAAATCCCCCAACCCCTTGTGCTTCTTGGGTGAGGTGATGTCCTGCCCTGCTTCGGTTTGCCCTCTGTGGGCTGCACCCACTGCCCAACCAGTCCCAGTGAGATGAACCCGGTACCTCAGCTGGAAATGCAGAAATCACCTGTCTTCTGCATCATTCACGCTGGGGGCTGCAGACCGGAACTGCTCCTTTTCGGCCATCTTCATCATGCTTATCTTAAGATGTATTTTTTATTGATTAACTTTCTTGCTCTTCATCTTTTCCAATATATAAAACTTAGCAAAAATTAATCTATATTTCTTTTCCTGCATCTCATAAGCTTTGATGTACAGAAGTTTAATTATGTTAGTTCTAGACAGTTACCAATTTCTACTGTCATACCTTATTTAATCCACAAGTTCTTAAAACTATGTTTTCCAATTCTCAAGCTTATGATATTTTGTTGATATATCTTTTAATAACATTGTGGTCAGGAAATATGACCTATGCTATTTCAATCCTATGAAATTTTTAGAGCGTTTCTTTATGGACAAACAAAAGACCAACATTTATAAATGTTCTCTGTGTACTTGAAAACCAGTGACTGAAATTTTATGAAATATTCTATATATGTTCATTAGGACAAATTTATTATGTTGCTTACATCTTCAATATTTTGATTTTTTGTCTGTCTTCTCTAGCAATGACCGAGAAATACTTGTTAAAACCTGGCATCATAAATGTAGATTTATTTAGAGCTATATTCTTTTGTAATTCAATTACTCCCTCTATAAATTTTATAAGGCACCTGAAAATATGCAATCTTTTTTTACCTTAATGAAGAGGTCTTTCTACCTATTCTCTGATCACATTATTTAAAAGTTTAACTTGTCTTTCCAACTCTTGATCTTCATTATTGTCTTGGTTATTTCTTTACTACATAAGTAAACATCTAATATATTTTATAATTTATAAAGTTATTCCTTTTTTCTTTATTTTCTGTCTCCCCACCAAATACTGAATGACCCAGAAAAGCAAAGGTCATCTTATCTGTTATTATTCGCTGACATATTCAGTTGCCTAGAACAGTGTTTGGCACATAGTAGACTCTCAGTAAATATTGAATGAAAAGTCTAGTTAGCTTGATTTTTTTCATTTGTTTACTTCAGTTGCTATATTTGCCTTCTACTCCTGCTTTCAAACTTTCCTCTAAACTTCAATTAGTTTTGGATTTTTTATGCACTCCAAAAATATTTATTTTGTAACTGAAAGATTTGGTACATTTGTAGTAATTATAATTCTGATCTATTTGATGCACATGTAAAATCTTATGTTTTTGTTCTTTCTTTGTCCAGCCTATTATTCCATATTCTCTTTTTCCCTTTCTGTCTGGTCTTATGCTGGGGTTACTTGAACTTTTGTATGTTATTTTTTGTCTACTAGTTTGGAAGTTATGCACACTCTTTCTTATTATTTAGTGGTTACTCAATGATTAGAACACACATTCTGGGCTGGGCATGGTGGTTCACAGCTGTAATCCCAGTACTTTGGGTGGCCGAGGTGGGTGGATCATTTGAGGCCAGGAGTTTGAGACCAACCTGGCCAACATGGTGCAACCCCATCTCTACTAAAAATGCAAAAACTAGCTGGGCATGATGGTGGGCACCTGTCATCCCAGCAGGAGAATCACTTGAACCCAAGAGGTGGAGGTTGCACTGAGCTGATGACAGAGTGAGACTCCATTAGAAAAAAGAAAGAAAGAAAGAAAGAAGGAAAAGAAAAGAAAAAGGAATACACATTCTTAATTTATCAAAGTCTAAAGGTAATGTATATTTTTAACCTCTTTTTATACAAGTTATGTTAGAATATTTTAATTCCATTCTCACTGTCCACCTCAGCTATATATTGTTGTTGTGTATTTTAATTATCTTATTTTTTCCTTTTTATTTTGTACAGTGTATGTTTGTCCAGACTCAGTCTTTTTTTCACCTGTTGTTTACTACCTAGACTTACTTTTCTCTTGCCTCAAGCATATTTGTTAGAAATTCTTTTAATGAGATGGTGCTAGTACCAAGCACTCTCAATCTTTGTTATCTGACATGTGTTTATCTTGTCCTTATATTTTAACAGCAATTTCCCCTCAATATAGAATTTTAGGTTCATGGTTATTTCCTCTCAGGATATGAAAATATGTTTCCACTGTTTTCTGACTTTCTTTGTTACTATTAAGATATCAGCATAGTTGTAATCATCTCTCTTTCAAAGGTCACCTGTCCTTTCTGGTGTCTTTTAAGATATTCTTTGTTTTGATGTTTTACAACTTCACTGATATGTGTTAAGATGATTCCTTAATTTTCTTCTTCGGGGTTAGATTTCTAGAATTTGTGGATTGGTGAATTTCATCAATTCAGGAAAAATGCAACCATTACCACATAAGATTTCCTCTACCCTATTCTCTTGTTTTCTTTCTGTCAGCCATCTTTTGTCTCTTTTGACTGCATTCTGGACCTTTTTTTGGATCTATCATCTGGTTCAGTAACTGTTAAGTCACTGACTTCTGGATCACGCCACACTGAAGGTGTAGTTCTTTGGGTTTTGTGGTAGAAATACCCCTGTCAGACTCTCCTTTGAATGAACTTTTCTCTGTATCTCTCATTTTCATGTCAGTAAGTCTTTGAAAAGCAAAGCTGAAGTTCTCCAGGTTTGGTAAAAACATCCTGAGAGTGACAGCCAGCTGCTGTCCAGCCCTTGCCACACTGAGTTTTCACCTTCCCTTAGCTCCATGTCTGAGAAGGTTTATTTTCTTTTCTGCTTTTACGAATATGTATGTAGTCTTTTCCATTGCCTTTAGTTGATTTCAGCATGAAGGATAAGAATCTTTAATTAAATTAAACTTTAATTTTTAGATATTATTTTTAAAAACTTTTAAATTAGGAAGTTGAATTTTTCTTGTTTGGGTTTCCTTGTTTTGGTTTCCTAAATTAACAGTTCCCTTCAGGGCTGTTGTTCCCTTTAACGTCCTCTCTTCTCTCTTTCATGTTGTAGGCTTTCCTCAGACAGCAGCTCTATATGGTTGCCTTTTCATGCTTAAGAATAAATTATTAGGAAAGCTGACCAGAGGTCTGTAACAGGTGAGGATGTGGACCGCAGGCTTCACCTGAGGTGATAGAGCAGCTGCAAGCCGTTATGCTGAGGGAACTGTAAATGTCAGAATGCAGAGGATTTTTTCTGGGACATTAGAGAAGAATCTTCTAATCATGTACCTGGGGTGAAATACTTTGAAATGTTGGGTTCCAGGGGAAGGGAAGGGCGTTGTGGGGTCAACTATTTCATGTTCAGATCATCAACCAATCCCCATTTTCAGCCCTATAGCTCCACTGCAGCTGGCGTTTCTAAACCTGTCTGAACCTTCCCAAGACACTCCAGACAACCTCTGTGGCCACCTCAGCTCCAGCCTCTCAGGGCTCATGCTCATTTTTAATGTGCGGCCCCACTGCATCCTCCTTTCTCTCTGCCTTACAGAAATATGGTTAAATCTCTTATCACTGATGCTCATACTCCCACTTTCTCTATGACATTGTGGCTTTATAACCTTTTAAACTTCGTTATTCTCACTTTAACAGGGTTTGCAAAAAGTGAGGATGTCTGTGGTTAGTCTATTTTACAGAATGTGTTAGTCTATTTTACAGAATGTATGTTATATATGTTAGTCTATTTTACAGAATGCTTAGCTTATGGCCAATTTGCTATCTTGACTGTGAAATCTCTGATCTCTTACTAAATGGAAATAAAATATAATAAGAGAAAATGTGAAATATACTTTTACATATTTGTGTTTACACAGAACCATTTTTAGTCATTCACTACTTGGAAATAGAGAAATTCTAATGCAAACTTCAAGTTGTGATTGGTTCAAATAAGCAATAATCAAAAATTATTTTGATAATTTTGAGAAGGAAGGAATCTGCTAAGTTTTTAATAATTAGTGTAGGATTTTAAAAATCCATTGTCAGGATTCTAAAAGGCAAAGTCAGGCAGAGCACTCGCATCAGGCATTATACCCAGCTCAAGATAGAGCTGTGGCTACCCTTAACTGGGTAGCCTCCTCTCCAGGTTGGAGGCTTATAGGAATATTCTGTAACTCTCCTTTACCCTCGGTCCAACACCACTTTGGAGAGATGCCCAAGGAATATCCTGCTGAGCACAGTTCAGGATCCTGAGATCTTCCTGGGATATTCCTTCTTTTCCCAACCTCTACCTTCAGTCCATTCTGAGCACCAATCATTGTATAGTATAGCAGATATGGACCCTGCATTCTAACCTTTCTATCCTGTGAAGTGACCACAATTATTTGTGATGGGTAAGTCAAAAAGTGGAGGAAGTGGGGAAGGAAATGGTTTTGGCTGAGGCAGAGAGATAGTGCTGTTGTACATAGGTAAATTTATAATCAACAATCTCATTCTCATAATATAAGATGGTTCTGGGAAATGGGCCAACATCACTTGTAGACCACAGACTTCCTGGGGATGTGCTCTGAAAAGTCATCCTCTGGTCTCTTTACCATATAAGTTGTAATAAAGTGGTACAGATATTTGTATATGCATATGAAGGAGTACAAGGGTTGAAAAAAAAGATGTCAAATTGTAAAATAGAAGGAATAAATGTATAAAAGAACAGAAACTGGCAAACACTAAATTGCAAAGCTTTTGAGGGCTGTATGGTGTTACTGAACAGTAGTTTCTTTAATAATCTGTCCAGGTTCTGGTAGTACTTGGAAGATGCTGTTCCCACCATTCTAATCGTTGAATGGCTAAAAATCTGTGAGTTCCTTTAATGTGTGGCAAAGTGAGGGAAGGATTTGGGAGACCCACTATGAAGGGGCTGTCTGGTTTGCTAGATCTCGCAGTGCCTGTGCCTCATGGTGTCACCTGGTTGCTTGGTTATTCTGTGATGAATAAGGGTGCCAAATTTACCCTTAAATGTCACTAATTTAACATTTTACTGATAAACCTGAAGTCAAAATCACTCAAGATACAGGCTTGTACTTGTATTGCTCCCTATGCCAGGATTCCTAAAACCAAGCTCTCCATGCTTGTCTGTCAGTGTCACTTCCTGGCCTGATCACTGTGATCCTGATCCTGGCCTGATCATTATAAAACATGTAAATGTCAAATGTATGACATGTAACATAAAGTTCTAGAGGGGAACACAGTACCACAAGGTTCTTTTGCTGAATATGGAGTGGCTTACTAGGACTCAGATGGGGACTATGATAAGTTAAAGAGATATCGTATAAATCCCAAAGCAATCACTAAAATATGAACAAAACAGAGTTGTAGGCACTAAGCTGACAACAAAGATAACAATGAAATAATAAACATATTCAATCCCAAAAGAAGGCAGAAATATAGGAAAAAGGAAACAACAGATGGGGCAAAACAAATAGCAAGATGATAGATTTAAACCCAACTATGTCAATAATCACATGGCATGCAAAGGATCTAACTATTTCCATTAGAAGCAGATTGTCAGGTAGGATTAAAAAACCAAGACACCAACTGTATCTTGCCTAAAAGAAACCCACTCTTAATATAAAAACACAAATAAGTTAAAAGTAAAGGAATGGAAATAGAAACATCATCGTAACACTAATAAAAACAGCCAAAGTGACTATATTACTGCCAGACAAAGTTGATTTCAGGGCAAATATTACTAAGAATAAAGAACATAATTTCATAATGAGAAAGGAGTTAGTCAAAAGTACATAACAATACTCGAATATTATGCCTCCAATAACAGAGGTTCAAAATACTTGTAGCAAATTTGATAGACCTGTAGGAAGAAATAAACAAATCCAAAATAATAGAGATTTCAACACTCCTCTCTCAAACAAGTAGACAGAAAATTAGTTTATAGGAGACGTGATCACACTATCAACCAAATTAATCTGATTGATATTGATAGGATATTCCACTCAACAATCGCAGAATACCCATTATTTTTAAGTGCACATGAGATATTTACTAAGATAGAACATGTTCCAGGCAACAAAAAGTCTCAATGAATGTAGAAGCATCAAAATAATACAAAGCCTATCCCAGACAATAACAAAATTAAATTAGAAATCAATAACAGAAATATATCTGGAAAATCTCCAAATATTTGGAAACTAAGTTACATTTTCTAAATAATCTGTGGGCAAAAAACTATGTTAAAAGGAAAATTAGAAAGCATTTTAAATGAGTGAAAAACACAGCATATGAAAATTTGTGGGATTCGGCTAATGCAATATTAGAGGGAGATTTATAGCCCCAAATGCTTGTAATAGAAAAAAAAGAAAAACTTTATATCAATGACATCCATTTCCACATTAAGAAATAAGAAAAAAGAGCAAATTAAACTCAAAGTAAGCACAAGAAATAAAGATCAACAGGAAATCATTTAAAAAATCGCAGAAAAATATTTTTAAAAATGAATAAAACCCAAAACTGTTTTGTTAAAAACATCAATAAAACTGGCAAACTTCTATCCAGGTGTATAAGAAAAAATATGGAGAAAGTATAAAATATCAATTATTGCATCACTACAGATTCTATATAAATTAAGATGATAATAAGGGAATATCATGGAAAACTTTAGGCCAACAAATTCAACAACTTTGATGAAATAGAGAAGTTTCTTGAAACTACCAAAGTTCACTTAAGAAGAAATACATAATCTGAACATTCCTATATTGTTAGGTGTTGTGGGAAGTCAGGGACCTCGAATGGAGGGACTGGCTGGAGCTGCGGCAGAGGAACATAAATTGTGAAGATTTCATTTTAATATGGACGTTTATCAGTTCCCAAATAATACCTTTATAATTTCTTATGCCTGTCTTTACTTTAATCTCTTAATCCTGTTATCTTTGTAAACTGAGGATGTATGTCATCTCAGGACTACTGTGATAATTGTGTTAACTGTACAAATTGATTGTAAAACATGTGTGTTTGAACAGTATGAAATCAGTGCACCTTGCAAAAGAACAGAATAACAGCAATTTTTAAGGAACAAGGGAAGACAACCATAAAGTCTGACTGCCTGCAGGGTCAGGCAAAAAGAGCCATATTTTTCTTCTTGCAGAGAGCCTATAAATGGATGTGCAAGTAGGAGACATATCGCTAAATCCTTTTCCTAGCAAGGAATATTAATATTAATACCCTGAAAAAGGAATGCATTCCTGGGGGGAGGTCTATAAACAACCGCCCTGAGAATGTCTGTCTTATGCAGTTGAGATAAGGACTAAGATATGCCCTGGTTTCCTGCAGTACCCTCAGGCTTATTAGGGTGGGAAAAACTCTGCCCTGGTAAATTTGTGGTCAGACCAGTTCTCTGCTCTCGAATCCTGTTTTCTGTTGTTTAAGATGTTTATCAAGACAATACGTGCACCACTGAACATAGACCCTTATTAGTAGTTCTGCTTTTGCCCTTTGCCCTGTGATCTTTGTTGGACCCTTATCAGTAGTTCTGCTTTTGCCATTTGTCCTGTTCCCTCAGAGCATGTGATCTTTGTTAGACCCTTATTAGTAGTTCTGCTTTTTGCCCTTTGAAGCATGTGATCTTTGTACCTATTCCCTGTTCTTACACCCCCTCCCCTTTTTAAAACCCTTAATAAAAACTTGCTGGTTTGAGGCTCAGGGGGCATCACGATCCTACCAATATGTGATGTCACCCACATCAGCCCAGCTATAAAATTCCTCTTTTTTACTGCCTCTCTTTATTTCTCAGCTGGCTGACACTTAAGGAAAATAGAAAGAAGCTACATTGAAATATTGGGGGCGGGTTCCCCCAACAGTTGGGGAAACATTGTGTTCATGAGAGAAGCATTCTTTTCCTGGGAACTGAGGCCAACAGAACCCAAAGTTGTGGGTAAGGGAAGCCACAATTTCACATGGCTCATTAGGATCAATAGTGGGAAGATCCACTCTGATATCACACATTGGTTCTGTGCTTTCCACCATAGACATGGGAGACGCCACCATTTGGCCAACTGATCTCCCTCGGATATGGTGTTGGATCAAAGGCTCAGTGTTGGTCTTAGCTCTTATTAGTTTGGTCACTTAACAGTGGCTGTAGCCTGCTTGGCCTCGGAGACTGGGAGTCAAAATTCCTGCATTCATGCATAGTCCCCATCCCTACCACCATGTGATGAGCCTATTAAGCAAGGACAGGTGTGGTTGGGAGAAGAGGCTGACTGACATGCACAGAATTGGGTATATTAATTAATATCCTTCTTTTCTGAATTACCTTTAATGAGTGTTAATATGAGGTACACATATCTGTACACTCCATGCTCTTCAGAGATGTCCATCTGCATCTCTGTCCTCAAAACTGCATTATTACAGTCTGTTATCATCCCTTTTGTTGGGGTCCAGCCTCAACACTACCAGTGGCTACCCAAAGTCTGATGACTACAAAGGAATGAGAAAAGACAAGCTAAGATTTAAAGCAAGTCTAGGGGGCCAGCTGCTGGAGTGAAGGCTGCAAAAGGCCCAGGGCTCTGGCTGCCTGCCAATGTATTGAGTACAATCTTTTGACCTAAGAAGGGGATGGTACAGGGTGAAATGGTGGAGGAGGGGGATGTGTGTCATTCAGTAGTGAAAGATCTACAGTAGTGGCAGTTATGTGAATTTCCTTTAAGCTAAAAGCATATGTCTAACTACTGAGATAATCTTTAACTTATTGGGCTGCAGCTGGTGGGAGTTGGTTTTACAAAGAGCCAGCATGTCTGGTCACATTGCACTGCTTCAAGGGAGTTTTTCAGCCATGCTCACTGGCCTGGGGACACAATGGCACTAAGGAGGTGTTTCTCCTCAGGGGCCCCCTATGGTGTTCCATAGGTGTCCTACACAGGGGTGACTGGCTAAACTGGCACCCCATAAACGCTTCCACCAGCACTTGCTACCCCCCTTTCTTTTTATTAATAACTGCCATTGCTATCATGGCTTGCTTGTGGTGTCTGGCTTCTCTCCCGAGGCATCTTTTGCACCTGTAGAGTAAAAATAAACAGCATAGACAAACACAAATTAAAGCAAAGTTTGTAGCAGTTGATTCTCCAATGGTTTTAATCCATTTCAGAGGATTCAGGTCAGAGAGCCCATCAACAGCTCCATTAAGGGCATCAGCACCAGATAAGAGAGTTAAGTGGCCTCAAAAACTTGTTCCTTTAATTTTATTATATCCAATGTTAGATTTTCCTCTCTTCCTTCTAGATGGCATTTAACCTTTTCCCAATGATGCACAGAGGCATTATAAGATTGAGGAGTAATACAAAAATCAGAAGTATTCCAATCACACTATATTTGTATTCTGTGTTCCAAGTTCATAATTCAATCCCCTCTTCACGGTACTGTTTGATGGAGATCGTTAATCTGATTAGCTAATTTTTGATCAATTTGTTTCTGGGTATTCCAAAGCTTGGAAGAATTTGTTTGCCACTGGTTAACATAATCAGCAGTTTGAACAGAATAATGTAAAGCAACACCTGTGGATGCTTCTGTGGCTATTACAGCTATAATACCCATAATGACTGCAATACAAGTGAAAATAAATCTTCTTGTTCAAGTAAGCATTCTCCTTAGTATTTCAGTGACAATACAAATGGAAGGGGAAGCTTCTTAAGGTCTATTAAGGGAAACAGGTATCCAAACTCCCTCTCGGACTCTGACAAGCTAGATACTATTATTCTTATCAAATGTAGAATCAATGCAAGTGAAAAAATGACAGCCAAGACAGGATATAGTTTGAAAATCAGGTAAAATATTGATTTGTCCTACTGCCAACATAAGAGGTTTAACACAACCCTGTAATGGGGCATCTGATTAGAGGTCAAAGCTACAACAAATTGAAGTTTTTTACTATGGGTTTCTGTTTTATATTTTCCTTTTTGAATCCGTGTTGGGGTTTGAACCATCATTAATTTCTACGGTTCTGGTTGTTCTGAGCCACTCTTGGATCAATCATTTTAGGGAGTGGAGGAGCCATATCACTGCCTTCCCAGAAGATAGGAAAGTCGGCTTCTATTCTATACTTTTGGGTAGGTGCTTTTTCAGAATACTCAATTGGCAAGCTGCACTCTTGACATCCCTTGTGCTGTCCAGCACAATTTACTGCAAATTGCTCCTTAGGGGTCCAGTCAATAATGATTCCATAGGAGTTATTTTGCAGTACTACAGCACTATTTGCAATGCAGTCTTCCCAAGTTAGCACCTCAGCTTCCTTAGAACATACTGTCAATTGTTCTGGGCATTTTTTCTTTCTTGGCCTAAATTGATTAGTAAGACTATTAGCTGTATGATAGGAATTTCCTGAGGATACGACTTTTGTTTTAGATTGAAAATTACACTAACTATATGAACAGAGGTCTCTGATCCATTATGTGCAGGGACATAAACCCTCCAGCTTTGTTTGTCATAATCTAAACATCCTGCTGCAGGCCCCAGACATATAGGAGGAAAGCAATAACCAATGGACACATTTATTAACATACCTTCCTCCTCTGGATGAGTAGGGCCTTGGTTATCAGTTGTTCCAGGCATCCAAACACTATCATTAACATAAACCTCAAGTGGGGAGTCCAGTCAAGTCACAGGTCTAATCAATGGAGGGAATGGAATGTAAGCCCAATAAGTATAATTTTGATCAGCCTCAGCTACGGGGAGACTCACCACCAGGATAATTACTGCCATCATAGTTACTAACAGATTGCAGGAGGTCTGTGGCTTGTCCTGAGACTTCAGGTCCTCTTCTGCAGGCTGGGTCAATTTCTTGATCTGCCGCCAGGTAGGCGGAGTTGCCTGGTGAATCTTGCTGGTCACCTTCTGCTTGGCAGATATCTTCATTTGAGCCATCAGGTGAATTAGGGGTGCAGAGAAGTTCTGAGGTCTTCTCCTCTTCCTTGGATTCTGACTCACGGCACAGCTTAAGATGTCTTGTAGGCACCCACACAGGAAGCTGATTTTCTCCTGGTGAAATACAAGCAAACCCTCTACCCCATGTGATGATTCTCTCCTCTTCCCAGGTCTTTGTTCTGACATCTTTTCACCACACGAGTTTTCCTTCATGGGGATTTATTTTTTGCCCTGTTAGATGCTGCTCTGCTGCAGTTGTAACCTGATCTATGGACAAGTTCAAAAAATTTAAAGTAATAACAGCCAGTTGTAGCTGCATATGGGGAGTGGAGTATTCCCCCTCTTTGCCTTTTGTTTCTGTAATTGAGTTTTTAAAGTTCTATTTGCAAGTTCAACAATGGCCTGTCCTTGAGAATTATAGGGTATATCAGTACTATGTCGCGCACCCCATTGTTGTAAGAATGTTTGTAAAGATTCACTGCAGTAGCCTGGCCCATTGTCTGTTTTAAGTTTCTGTGGAATGCCCATAACAGCAAAACAAGAAAGCAAATGTCTTTTTATATGTGCTGTAGCTTAACCAGTTTGGTGGGTAGCCCATATGAATTTTGAAAATGTATCAACACTTGAACATAAGAAAGTTTACCAAATGTAGGAATGTGGGTAACATCAGTTTGTCAGATTTTGTTAGGTGCCAACCCTCTAGGGGTAACACCAGTTCCTTGAGGTGGTAATTGTAATACTTGGCACTGAGGACAGTGTTGTACAATTATTCTTACTGTTGGTACAAAATATATTCCATTGCCCTGTCCTGTGTTTTAGGGTAGCCATCCTGTGCTTGTATACCCAAGGCCAACCACATTCTATCCTCAAAGAAATATATATCTTTTCTCTTACAGTTCTCTTTAGAATTATTAGCAATTTTATGATTACTGAAGTGCTGTGCAATTCTAAATAAGGTCTCAGCTGTAGAGTATAATGGTAAATTGAGACCCCTTCTATAATGGAAAAATAATTGGTTATAACGGTGAGCTGGGACCCCATTACAATATTCTCAAAGTTTCCATTTTAGTGGTAAGTAGTGTCAGACGTCAGTGTTTAGACTATTTCAATGGTTCCAGGACCATCTCAGGAGGCAAATTTGGGCCCATCCTAGTCAGTCCAATGAAGGTCATTTACTCTCTTTTGCTTCTAGCACATGACTCGTGGACATACCCTGGAAATACAGGACACACTGTGGACTCAGAGGACATACCTGAAGCACTGGGAGAAAGAGGTATGGGGACTCAGCTGGGAAGCCTGTTGTGCTGAGCAGGGGTTCAGGGGCTCAGGGGTCTTTCAGAATAACTGGTGACTCTCTGGTTTTGGCCTAGCAGTTTCTTCCAGAATGTCACAGCATGACTCATGTTTTTCGTCTCACTTCAGAGCCTTTGCAAGGTTCAGTATGGTAGCCACCAGGCATACCAAACTGAATATTCCTCCTTTCTTTCTGGAGAAAATGCCTGGTGCAAGTTTTTCTGCCTGACTTTGCCTTTTAGAATTCTGACAATGGAGTAGCTGTTTAACTTTAAATAAATTGAAACAAAATAAAATTTAAAATTCAGAACTGCAATCACACTCATCACATTTCAAGTGCTCGGTAGTCACATGGGGCTAAGGGTCACCACCGTGGACAGCACAGAGCAATCCCCTCCCTGTAGAAAGTTCTATTAGTGCTGCTGGATGATCAGGTGGGCAGGTCCCTTGCACAAGTAAATCTGGACAGCTCCTCCCCTTACTTCCTCTCTTTTCCTCTTTCTCAACATCCTGGCTTAGTATTGTGTGCAAAATCAGAGAGGGGTGCAGGACCCTGATTTTCCAGGTAAGGGAACAGGGGTGTGTGTGGTGGGGGTCGGGACAAATGTGCGATTTTGGTGAGGAGGGACCTGTATCTTAAATCGTCTGGTAAACACGTTTTCAGACTGTATTCTTATTGGTTCCTGTTTCCTGTCTTTGCTAATTTTAGGTTGTAATCTGTTTTGAAGGCTGAGCCCTACAAATTAATGCCTCTTTCAGGGGTTGCTGCTCAGAGGATACTTGTTTTACAAATAAATGTTTCCTTTCACTGGTTGTGGAATGTATATAGAAACTTTGATTCTTCCAGGGATAAAGTTAGGTGAGCGAACAGAATTAGCTCTAGGGGAGCTGGTGGGAAGAAGAACATTGGGATGTGTAAGGCGCACAGCTCTGTATGTGGCCCCACAAAGACTGCACCGAGGTCAGGATTGGAGGCTCTACAGTCGGAGGTCTTGTTACAGGCTTAACTGTATGCTCAGAGATGCCCGTTAGGGGAACTGCCTCCTCAGGGACAGTCCTGGGTTTACTGGGCGTTGAGCTCCCCTTTAGTGGTAGGAGGAGGGAGATGCCACCTGGTGTGACTCTCTGCAGTTCAGGAGAAGCTGGGTTCTGATGGGTGCTTTTTCCTTAGGCAGAGAGAGAACTCAGCCACCTAAGGTCAGCATCTACAGAAGCACAGTCTCCTGGCTTTGCCTCTGAGTTAGGAACAGCAGAGCACATTAAAGAGCCCACGTACTAGAAGGATGATTTGAAGAAACACCCAGAGAATGTCACAAAAATCCAGAATGTCACAGTATTGTTTTCTTGTTGCTGGTGTCCTATCCTCTCTCCTAAAACCAGCCACTAAAGTTGGTTTTTAAAAATTCTTTGATTTATCTTCTTTGTTTACAAGAAGCTCTTTCCTATACCCTGTTCTTGAAAGATAAAGAAATAGTCATTCTTTCAAAAGAAATGTCTGGCTTTTCACTGTGTTTCATATTTGTTGACTTCCTATGAGGTGACTCTGTCTTTAACAACTACCATTTTCTGCCTGTTTTGGTCAAAATCTGCTCCAATAAGAGTTCTTCAAATATCTTTCTCCATTGCAAAATGTTTGTAGGTAGCAATGAAATTTTAAAATTAATGCCATGTTTCTATAACACTACATATTAATTAATAAAGGAAAGGATTGTCATTTTCACAGATCAGATGTGGGCTGGACATAGTGATGAATCAGAGGCAAGAAGCAGGGAGATTATCCATTTATTTATTTAACAAATAATGATTGAGAACCATTCTTTGCCCATTATTGTGCTTGTCCCCAGGGAATAATGAGAAATACAACACATATGTAGTCTTCCCATCACAAAGCTTATAGTATAAGAGAAGACAGTTAAAAAAAAAATCAAACAATTAACTTCCTAAAGTAATACATATTCTGTAAGAACCCCCTGGGGTGCAGTGGATCATACCAGAGGGTGTTGCTGGTAGACAGTGGTGTTGGGGAAGACTCTCTATAGAGCCAAGGCCTGCGGGTTGAGCAGGAACAAGCTGAGCACTACGTTGGAGGGTGAGTGCTCCAGAGAGAGAGAATGATAGTGCAAAGGCCTTGAAGGTGGAAGGAACCTAGAAGATTTCCAGGACATTGAGGGTAGTGTGGCTCACACATTGGAGAGAGGAGACAGCTGATCACACAGGGCTTAAGTTATTTTTGAGGACTCAAGTTATTTTTGAAACCAATAGGAAGCCACTAGGAAATTTAAACAAGAAAAAATGTCAAATTTTAGTTTTAAAATAATATCTGGTGGTAGTGTAGAAAAGGGATTTAAGGGAAGATGATCAATTAAAAGCCTGTTAAGTTGCATACAATTGACAGTAAGTTGTATTAGCACAAAGATGGAGAGAAATGGGAGATTTTGAGTTTTTTGGAAGTAAAATCAATAGGATTTGGTGATGGGCTAATGAGAGAGAGAGGATAAAAGAGTTGTGGATGACCCCAAGGTTCTGCAGGAGCCATGGGGCTAGATGGTGGTGCCATCTGCTGAGGGGACAGCCAGGGAGGCAGACAGGATGTGGAGGTCAGGGCTTAATTTGGGCCAGGTTCTGTTTGAGATGCCCATGAAATAGCCAAATGGAGTGAGATGCAAAATTTGAAACTTTTATAAGCTGAGTGAGATATAAAAGTTTGGAACTCTGAGGAGGTTGTAGGCTACAGACCTCATATAAAGGCATCCAAGCCATGAATCTCTAGGTAGAGGGGGGAAGGGGCCAGAACCAGTGCTGAGGAAGCACTGGAAGCATTTATGTTTGTGTAAAGAAAAAGGAACAATCTGAAAATGAAACTTAAAAAGAGAGGGTTGAGGAGACTTTTGGGAAATGGAGCAGGAGAAATCAACGTGGCAAGCTCATGGCAAAAAGAAAGTTGTTGACTACAGGCAGTCAGGGATTCTAGTTGCTTCCATTTCCCTAAAATGACCTGGTTATGTTTCTCGATTTACAGGAGTTCAAGCGACAATGGCAGCCCAATTCGGCAGTGTGAGCTTCAACCCCAGCACACCAGGGGCCAGTTATGGTGAGAGGGCAGTCAATGCTCCCCAGCAGGGGTGAAGGATGTGGGGGGGAATAGGAGTGGGGTTTCTCCTGCCTTGCCACCCAGTCCCCATTTGAGCAGGAGAAAAATATTTCCGACCTCCTTTCTCATTTTCTCTTCATTTGACCTGCTCTTTCATCTCTCTTGACCCTCTGCACTTTCTGCCCATGGTGTGGCTGTAGCAGCTAAGTAGAAGAGAGATTAAATATCCTCTGATTGACCCAGGGCTTGGTACAGTTTCTTACCTCTTGCTTCCTACATCATGGACATACCAGAATAGCTGGTTGTAGCCTCTCTGATTATTTTATGCCCCTTTCTTCAGCCTGGAGGAGGATTGGGAATGAAGAATGCGGGAGTAATTGATCCCTCACCCTGGTCCCTAATTTCCCAGCTCCTGGTGGTCTCACTAGAACCAACAAATTAAACTGGCTGGCTCATTCGGTGTATCACATGACCCTCCATTTTCTTCCTTATCCATAGAAATTGACTAAATCAGTTGAAATTTTGCTGGTTTAATAAACTATCCCAAAGTTTCATAGCTTAAAACATCAGCCATTTAGTTGGTTCTTAATTCTGTGGGTTCACTGTGCCATTCTTGGGCCTGCGCCAGCTTGGCTCTTGCTCATGCATCTGGGGTGAGCTAGTGCCTGAATGGTCTTGGATAGCCTTGTGGACATGTCTGGTAGTTAGCAGGCTCTCAGACAGCAAGGGTAACAGGGATAACTTGGCTTTGTTGTCATCATCAAGAAGGCTAGTCCAGGCTTCCTTATAAGGCAGTTGCAGGAAGAGCAAAAAGAAAAGGCAAGCCACAGTGCATAAGCACTTTTGGGGTCTCTGCTTGCACTAGGCTTTCTACTGTCCTACTGTCCAGAGCAAGTCATAAGGCCCACCCAGATCCAACAGTTGAAGAGACAGATAGCATCTTGATGGGAGGAACTGCAAATCTGCACCCCAGAGGCATGCATCCAGGGATGGGAATAGATTGTGGCTACATTTACAATCTCCTCCATGGATTGTCACCCATATGCTGTCAACACTGACTAACTGTTGCAGTGTTGGAGCTGGCCTTTGGTGCTTTGTCATTTTGCCTCCCATGATTCTCCTACTTCCTTCCCTATGGCCAACCAATGCTCTCAGGTTATCCTTAGGACAAAGCCTTCCACTGTGATGCTAACTAAATAAAAATGTGAACACCAGCCCACATCTTTCCTTAGATAATCTTAGCCTTCCTGTATCCCGTGTTCTCAGTCGTATCACTTTCGGAAATATGCTTCTTTCATCCCGGGATTCTGGTTATCAAACGTGGGAAACTGTGTTTTAAGAATAATGACAGGTTGTATAACCCACTTCCCTGGCTTCTTAAGGGGAAGAAGAAATGCTTCATTTTGAATATAAATTGGGAAAATAAATCTCCACTACAGATACCCTAAAGTCAAATCTTGGGTTACTCCCTGCACTACCTCATTAGAAACGAATAGCTGGCCAGGCACAGTGGCTCATGCCTGTAATCCCAGCACTTTGGGAGGCTGAGGCGGGTGGATCACCTGAGGTCAGCAGTTTGAGACCAGCCTGAGCAACATGACGAAACCCCATCTCTACTAAAAATACAAAAATTATCTGGGTGTAGTGGTGCATGCCTGTAATCCCAGCTACTTGGGAGGCCGAGGCAGGAGAATCACTTGAACCCAGGAGGCAGAGGTTGCAGTGAGCTAAGATCATGCCACTGCACTTCAGCCTGGGCAACAAGAGTGAAACTCTGTCTCAGAAAGAAAAAAAAGAAAAAATAAAGAAACAAAACAGCTATTATTGGCAGTAACATCAGAAGAAGCCCCCACAGCCAGTAACAGAGAAGGGCACTGGGGGTGCAGACCCTGCAGGGGAATCTATTAGAGGTAGATTCTAACAGCATGGCTTTTTTTTGTTTTTTTTTTTGTTGTTTTTTTTCTTGATATCCCAGGGCCTGGAAGGCAAGAGCCCAGAGATTCCCAATTGAGAATTGTGTTAGTGGGTAAAACCGGAGCAGGAAAAAGTGCAACAGGAAACAGCATCCTTGACCAGAAAGTGTTTCATTCTGGCATTGCAGCAAAATCCATTACCAAGGAGTGTGAGAAACGCAGCAGCTCATGGAAGGAAACAGAACTTGTCGTGGTTGACACACCAGGCATTTTCGACACAGAGGTGCACAATGCTGACACATCCAAGGAGATTGCTCGCTGCATTCTCCTGACCTCCCCAGGGCCTCACGCTCTGCTTCTGGTGGTCCCATTGGGCCGTTACACTAAGGAAGAGCACAAGGCCACACAGAAGATCCTGAAAATGTTTGGAGAGAGGGCTAGAAGATTCATGATTCTCGTATTCACCCGGAGAGATGACTTAGATGGCACCAATTTGCATGACTACTTAGGGGAAGCTCCAAGAGACGTTCAAGAGTTGATGGACATTTTTGGTGACCGCTACTGTGCATTCAACAACAGGGCAACAGGCGCTGAGCAGGAGGCCCAGAGGGCACAGTTGCTGGCCCTGATCCAGCGCGTGGTGAGGGAGAACAAGGGAGGCTGCTACACTAATAGGATGTACCAAAGGGCCGAGGAGGAGATCCAGAAGCAAACACAAGCAATACAAGAACACTATAGAGTGGAGCTGGAGAGAGAGAAAGCACGGATAAGAGAGGAGTATGAAGAGAAAATCAGAAAGCTGGAAGATAAGCTGGAGCAGGAAAAGAGAAAGGCGCAAATGGAGAAAAAACTAGCAGAACAGGAGGCTCTCTGTGCTGTAAGGCAGCAAGGGGCAAGAATGGAAGTGGAGAGTCAGGATAGGATACTTGAATTTATCATGAGAGCATTAGAGATTGCTTCCTCTATTTTCTTACAGCTGTTCGCGGAAGACTAAACTTAATGAAAATCTCTTTGTATTTTCTGTATATTCTCTAGCAACCTTGCCCCATACTTACTCATTTAGCATAGTCAGAGTGCTCTAGTTTCTGTCTCTCAGGTGCTCATAACTAAGGACCACCATTGACCATTAGTAGATATTTGATTGACTTAACAAGAGAGGGACAAATTTTCAATTTGTGAAACTCCAAAGCAGAAAGTATTGGTGCTTACTACCTTGTGAATTCTTCCTTAGTCACGCAGAGAAAATGTATGCAAGAGACCAAAGAAGATGACTCCAAGCTATATCATGTTACCTCTAATAAAATATTTTCTTCTAGATTCTTTCTATATTAGCAGATAATCTCCCTTTGTAGCTTCCACTCACTTACTCTTGCGTTCAGAGTCACAGTGATCATCTTACCCATGTGGTTTGTTAGAAAGAAAGATCAATTATTTGTTTGCAGTAGGTAATCTTAGAGATGGAGATGATTGTAGAATTATTTCTAGATGAGTGTCAATTATTTAATTCCATTGTCATATAAGGAGTCAAATTGTTTCTTATCATTTGCTCATTAAAGAACAGATGTGTCTGGAAAATCGATCTCTACGAATTCAACTAAATAATGATCCCCAAATGCTGAAAGAGTGAAAGACAGCAATTCAACAGATAATACAGCAATGTTTAGTATATTCAGGTGTATCTGTAGAAACTCTTTGACCAACCTCAATTTAACCAATTTGATGAATACCCGGTTCTCTCCTTTTCTTGAGAAAGATAGTTGAACCTCACCTCCCTCACTCAACACTTTGAATACTAATTGTTTGGCAGGTTATCCACACACTTCTGCCCCCACTGCATTGAACTTTTTGCTTATTGTGTTTATAATAAAACTTTTCAATTATCTCATATTTGTGCAGAATTGGAACCTGTTTTGTCTTGGAAAATACTGCCGCTACTTCTAATAATACAGGGATGAATTTTGCTTTATGGTAAAAGTTCAAGATGATTTTGGAGCTAGACTTTGTCTACCCTCATGACATCTCCCCTTCCCCCTTTCCCTAGAAGATTTGAGCCACAATCTCAACCCATTTATCAGCCAAAGACTACAACCTCCTTGGATTTTCATTGTGTGCTGATGGAAATTATGTGTAACCAAGGTTTCTGAGACCTGTGTAGTTTTGTTGATGCAAAAATTCCCTTTAATATAGAGATAGCAATAGTTGGAGTTCCTATTCCTTTTCTACTTTTCTACTGGGCTCTCCTCACCTAATAATTTCTAGAAATTCCAAAAGCATGTTTTCATGTTCTACCAGTATGTCCTAGAGGTCACATGTGACTTATGCCAACTTTCCATGTTTCTCCATCTTGAAATTGGCTTCTCCATGCCCTAAATCATTTTGTCCAAAATAGGATATACATTTCTTCCTTATTTCCCCAAAGCACAAATAAGTTTAGACTGTACATTTAATAAAAGTTAGCAAAGGCTCAAAGATAAGAGAAGTACTACACAATGAAATGTGTGATTCCTTTAGAAATAATCACTCAGAGTAAGACAGCTTCTGTCTCTCACTTATTGTATTACAACCGTCTGTAAGCAAATATTTGAACAAAAACTCACACATACCTCCCAAGAGAAAGTACATT
The DNA here is from genome assembly GCF_003255815.1 of Theropithecus gelada. Lineage (NCBI taxonomy): Eukaryota > Metazoa > Chordata > Mammalia > Primates > Cercopithecidae > Theropithecus > Theropithecus gelada. The sequence continues at coordinate 174,621,775 of NC_037670.1, forward strand.
CAGGTTTAATAGGAAAAAGTCTTTAACTGCAGTGGTTATTTTCAGTGTAACACACACGCAATTATCCTTACCCTTGCATTCAGGTTAATGCTGCAGATGAGGCAAAGAAAAAGGTTTTGACTTAAGAAGCAGCGAGCAGATGAGAAGCCCGAGTGAAAAACTGTAAGAAGAGTGTTGCCTGTTTGCCTCCCAGGAGAGAAGGCAGACAGAGGTCCTTGGCAAATACTATGCATTGTGATTAATACAAGAGGAGAGTGAGACATGTTTCCTTCTCTCAAGAGTTTTGAGAGTTCATACCTACTCATGCACTCGTTAACACTCATTGACTCCTTATATCTCATGGTTGGTTCTAGAGCAGACACTGAGAATCTAGAGATGACAAAAAGAAGTCCCTTTTGAGATTGAGTTCATTCATCGCAGCATAATGCTTTCGAGAATCATCTGAGTTGCCTGTTCTTTTTTTTTTTCTGAGTAATATTTTATCATATGGATGTTCCATATTTTGCCTTTCTTTACTTATTCTTGTGCATCTAATTGGTTTCTTTTGTTTGATTGCATTGGCCAATAACTCCATTATAATGTTGAGCAGTAGTGGAGATACAAACATACTTGCCTTATTCTTGGCAATGCCTCCAGTGTTTCCCAATTAAACAAGTAAGGTTCTGGGTTACAGCAGTATCATTGCTCTGCTTTTCCTCTTCTTAAGATGGAGAGCTCAGATATTTGATTTTAGAACTCTTTTTTTTTTTCTTTTACTAACGTAAGTCTCTAAAGCTATAAAATTTCTCTCCGTTTATGTTTGTCCACATTTTTATTTGGAGAGGTGGTAAGAGAAAATACTATTTCAGTTATGAAAGCTTTTGTGGGAAAATTGGGGAGAAGACTGGATATTTAAATGTTTGCACAACATGAAAGATCTTCCACTGAGGCATCATTTTGAATGAAACACTTTGAGTTCACTATCAACTCAGCTGGTAGCTACTTGCCTGGTCCCCAGCCACTGAGAGGACAAGGCAAAAGAGACCAGCAAGGAATTCCCCTGCATGGGTCCTTTCTGGCTGCCTCACTGTAAGGGCTCTGAAGAGATGGATTGTGAGCACACCTTCAACAACACAACCACATTGTGAAAGGTTAAGAGTTTTTAGTACTTATATGCCCTGGGGAATGTTTTGTCTTAAAATAATTCCAAATTTATGTGAGGTGTTGTAAATTCAGGACAATATATGAATTCATGGTATAGATGTTTGAAAATCATCTACACTTGTCAAGTAAGAATTCTAGCTAGATATTTGACACAAATCCCTTGTAAGCAGTCTCATTTTCATGTTTCATGACCCAGGATTACTGGACCATGCTCTGTTCCACTTTTGGAACCCAGCATGATTTTGCCCTGATTGCTCCCAAAAAGGATTTCATCTTCCTCCACTTATACAGAACATTTGATCAGGAAAACTGAAGCATATGTAGGTATAAGTAGGATATATTTTCAAATCCAGGAAATTAGAGGCTGGCCCACCCCTTGGAGGGCTGGGAATGCAGAGTTCTTGGAAGCTTGCTAATGCACAGAGCTGGGTGGTTTCCAGGTGCTCATTTGCTGTGACATGCAGCTAGGTCTGCTCATTGTCTCCCTGCTGTTGCTGCCAGAGGGTGGTCCTTCTTCCTTGTCCACCATCTAAATTTCATGTGAGTGTATCACCTTGATTGACTCTCACTTGGACCACACAGTGTAAGAGGTGATGAGAAATATCATTCTAGGCTCCTCCATGATTCAGAAACAACAGATAATGTTGGAGGCCGAAAGATTGAGGGTCATGATCAATTCCGTATACCACTTGGGCTATATGAGTAGGCAGCAAACTGTTTCTCATAAATGCAGAATGTTGGCAGACTGACAAACTGCATATTCCACCCAGAAAGGATATTGAGGGCAGTCACGCCCCAAGCGCAATGTTTCTTGTGATTTGGTACATCTGAAGCTTGTTCGTAATCATATGAACCTGTGATCAATTAAGCAGCTGACCAGTTGTTACCTCCTGCTCCCTGGTCATTCTACCCAATAAATATGAAGGGCATTAGAAGCTCAGGGGCTGCTTTTGCTCACTAGAAGGAGGGAGAGCTATTCTTTTTCTCCAGTTCCCCTTTATTTAAAACAGTTTCTTTTTGTTTTAAGTTTTCATTTCTACATTTGTCCCTTCATTCAGTCTTGTACTGATGGTCTCAAATAGTAACAATAGTGACTGTCATAGTGACAGTCTCAAGTAATAACCATGGCAGTCAGCCACAAGTGGCACCCGAATAGGGACAAACAGGGACAAAAAGAGACTTGAAGTGATCTGAAGAGGCCTGCAGGGATAAATAGAGATAAGTAGGGATAGAGATAAATAGAAATAGAGACAAATAGGGACAAATAGAGACAAATAGAGATAGGTAGGGAAAGATAGGGATAAAAACTAGCAAAGACTAGCAAAAGTTGCTGAGACAGATAGGGTCCTAAAGGAACTTGAATGAGGAAGGTCTGCTGGAACAGAAAAAACTAAAGCTCAGAAAAAATAAAAACCAGACGAACGAGAAACCCTGTTACAAGTCTGCCCGCAGCAACACAAGGTCAGGGCTTTAAAAAGGAACTTGTCAGAGCCCTAGAGGTACAATAAATGGTACGTTTTTGAATCAGGGTAACATGGGGAAGAATTTGGCTATTTCTTTTCTCTTTTGTTTGGAGCTTGGTATGTACTATCTTTTTGTTATTTCAGAGTTTGAGAGAATTTTTTGCTCCACCTACAGCACCTATCGAAAGTAGTGAACAGGAGAGGGAGAATGAAAATTGGCTTATACCGTCTTCTTTTGTGGCTACAGAAAGGCTAACTTTAGCTTTGGTTTTCTTGGATTGTAAACCCGCATTGGCACTTGTGAGATGTGCAGAGGACTTGGGAGGTTTTCTTGGAGATTGTCAGAATGTGGGAACTGAGCTTCATTGCTCTGCAGTATTGACTCAGGCATTGGCTAATTTGGTAGCTGACAGATCTAAAAGAAGCCAAGGGTCAAGCCCTAACATGGGAAAGTGTTATAAGTGTAGAAAAATTGGATGTTTCAAAAAAGAACACTGCCAGACCTCTGGGCAAAAGGGATCTTGTAACACAGTTCCACTCTTAAGAGAAAAAATGCCAGAACGTGGCCCTCGTTGCAATAAAGGGAATCATTGGGCTAATCAATGCCACTCAAAGTTTCATCAAAATGGCAGCCCCCTGTCGGGAAGCGAGAAGGGGGCCTGGACCCAGGCACCTCAAAAAATGAGGGCATTCCCTGTCCAGGCCACAGCTCCGTTTCAGGGATGGGTTCCCAGAGGCACATTGATTCCCTCTCCCCAGGAACACCGGGAAGCTCAGGATTAGATCTCCCAGTTAGAGAACAGCTTACGTTAATTGGAAGAAACAGACTCATTAAGATTCCCATTGGCATTTGGGGACCTTTGCCAACAGGAAACATGGGATTAATTTTGGGCAAAAGCTGTCTTAACTTACAGGCCCAGGAGTTGTTGATTCGGATTGTGAGGGAGAAATTCAAGCAGTGGTAATGTCACAAGATCTTTGGGTTTTTGAACTGGGAGGATATATTGCTCAACTGTTGCTTATTTCCTGTAAATTGTACCCCTCTCTACATAAGAAGAAGTGAGGTCAGGGATTTGGAAGTGCAACTAGGAGAGAGACTTATTTATCACAACCCATGGCATCTAATAGACCCACCTGTAGAGTGCAAATCAAAGGAAAGAAGTTTTATGGGCTTATGGATACAGGAGCTGATGTGTCAGTGTGTCAGTAATATCTAAAAATAATTGGCCCCTATCTTGGCCCCTAAAACTATCTTCTTCATCCCTAGTTGGGAGTAGGAACAGCTCAAAGTGTTCAACAGAGTGCTGAGATTCTCTCCTGTCTCAGACTGGATGGGCAATCGTGTTTTGTGTCTCAAGGTTTAGAGAAGTCTTTTGTCCTTCCCCCTGAACCCATTGGGGGTGGAGGGCAGGAGAGGGAGGATGAGAATTGGCCTGTACCACCGCTTGCAGTAGTAGAAACACCTCTACTGTCTTCTGAAGCAGAAACAGAGACACTAATAGTTCGGCAGGAATATCATCACCCCTATTCAGCCTGAAGAAGTTACAGCCTGAAGACAGATCTTTATCCCTCTGCAACCCTTAGGATTAAGAGTCATCTTGGAAAGGGGGAGATACGTCAGAGGCGTTTGAACCAGGGCCGTTTAACTTGTTTCTGGGACTTCAACAAGCTGTTCACTCTCATGCTGCTCCTTTTCATGTTTCTCATGTTCACCCTCGTACACAGCTCCCTGGGCTGCTGTCTTTGGGTGGTGATGGAACGAGAGACTGGATAAGGATAAACCTCGATTTGCTTTCTCTGTGCCTTCTGTTAATCAGAAAGAGCCTGCCTCTCATTATCAATGGAAAGTTTTACCCCGTGGTAATTAATTAAGGAGGCAGAAGTTGAGTTACAGCTTGTGGCCCCGACGCTTCAGCAATGGCATGCCTCCCAGCTATAGCCGCAAAAGCTTTTTGCTTCTGTTTTGCTAGATTTACTAACGTGGGGACGAGGGTATGCTTGTGTTTTCACAGAAAATGAACAAACCGTGTGGGTGCCCTCAAGGTGGGTAGGACCATGGAACAGGAGACTGGAGGGACCCATGGATCCCAGCCACAGGCCTGGTTCCCCCAGTGCGAGTCATGAGCCAGTTGAATCTGAATGTGAAGATGGAATGAACCACCAACCGGCAATTGAAGGCTGCACGTTTTGCAATTGCCCTATTCAATTAATTCAAAAACAAAAAGGGAGAAATGTTGGAGGCCAAAAGATTGAGGGTCGTGGTCAATTCAGTATACCACTAGAGGCTATATGAGTAGGCAGCAAACTGTTTCTCAAATGCAGAATGTTGGCAGACCAACAAACTGCGTCTTCCACCCAGAAGGGATACTGAGGGCAGTGACGCCCAAGTGCAGTGTTTCTTGTGATTAGGTACATCTGAAGCCTGTTAGTAATAATGTGAACTTGTGAACAATTAAGCAGCTGACCAACTGTGACCTTCTGCTCCCTGGTCATTCTACCCAATAAATACGAAGGGTGGTAGAAGCTCAGGGGCTGCCTTTGCTCACTAGAAGCAGGGAGCCCTTTTCTTCTTCCCCAGTTCCCCTTCCTTTAAAACAGATTCTTTTGTCTTAAGTTTTCGTTTCTATGTTCGTCCCTCCATTCAGTCTTGTAATGACGGTCTCGAGTAGTAACAGTAGTAACTGTCATAGTGACAGTCTCAAGTAATAACCATGGCAGTCAGCCACAAGATGATTTGGCACAGCTGAAGCATTCATATAGCAGCATTCATCATCTATCTGACCTTTTTGTGGGAAACGTTTCCTAGCCCATTCAAGACACTTATGCTCATTGATGCTGGGTATACCCAGGATAAAGTAGTTTTGATCTTGTATTTTGACTACATGCAGTCTGTCTCCTACAGTTATGGCTGATGAACACTTCCTGGTTCACCATTGGATTCCAAAGTCCTGGAGTGCATGAAGCACTCATTAAATATTTTTCACCCATTTGGCAGCTGCACATCACCCTTGCCCTTGGAGATTGGTAAAACTCGGCTCAAGCTGCATTTCCACAGCACACAGAATCCAAACTCCCTCCTACAGGGAGCTTTCTGCACTCACTTCTTCATCCTTCCCCTACTTCCTCCTGCATGTGCCCCTGTCCTCTGTCTTACTCCATTTCATGCACTTGAAGTTCATTCACCTGAAGTTCAGTTGTCTGCCTGGTTTCCACCATCATAACAGTGATCAGCATTGTATAAGCTTCAGCAGCTTTCCTAGACATTTAGAGTTACAGGAGAAGGTACCAAAGGCAGCACTGGGCGTTTCTATACCAAGCTCACTCTCCTCTCTCTGGCTTGGAAAGAGAAACTGTTTATCCCTCTACGCCCAGGAGGAAGCAACTGTGGAGTTGCTTAATAAATTGTCATCTTCTCAGGACTGCAGATGACTGATCAATTCCAGGATGTTAGAGAGCCTGGCTCCCACTGGACCACTTCCTACTATTGTTTTAACTTGCCAAAAACAGGAAGCAGACTGTTCTTTCCCCTTTGTCCTGTGGTGACCAGACATGACCTTCACTTTTGCTTTCTCTTTCCACTCTACAGGCACCAATGAAGGTCTCCTTCTGGCAGCTCTGCCTGGGTCTGATTCTGTTGGTTTTCTCTTCTGGGGCTGTCACTCTGTGGTTGTCAGGTGGCCCAGGATGGGGAATAGCTCCCTTCTGTCCCAGTAGGAGGATTAAGACACTTTGAGCTCTGGTCCCAGCTCTGGTCTCCACTCCATCTTTATTAGAAAGTCGTATCCTTCTGGTAAAAAGATGGTATTTTGCCTGATTTGATTGAGTTCCTTGTGTGTTCTATGTTCTTCAGAATCCTGCAGGGGAGAAGGGCCTTTGGCACCTTGTCATTTACTAATAATGTTGGAAATAGGGGAAATGCCTTGAACATTAAGTGTTAGGAATGCCAATTCCCAGGTTCCACTCTACACCTACTTCCTCAGAAACTTCGTATTTTAACAAGCTTAAATGCATGCTAGTGCTTGAGGTTTTTCGAGAATGCGATATTCGCTTCATAGGCATACAGAGAAAAACCTGCAGAAACAATCAGCTTCCAACATTCAAAAATATTAATAGAATTTTTTTTCATCCATGTTAGCCTGAGTACTTTCTTCAGAATGGATTGTCTGCATTTTATCATTTCTCCAATTTCCACGTCAAGGCCCAGGTTTCCAGGTTACTAGACAATAACATTTTATACAGAAGTCTAGGTAATAAGATATGGAAACCCACATCCTCTTCTAGGGGAAAAGAGCCAGAGAGGAATGCAGAAAAATAAAGCAGTCAAATATGTATCCTGAGTTTTGCAGCTCCAGATGTTGGCTCAGGTAATAGATTTATTAGATACCAGAGTTCTACTCATCGCTTGAGCCTTGGTCTGGGGAGTGCTTTCAGAGTAACAGTCTTTCTAATGTGGCTGTGGCCACGTGTAGTTCCTCATTTTGAGGATCTAAACACCTTTACTTTTTGTCCGTTTTTTGTAACTCTATGTTGCTTTCCAATATTTTATTCTTTCTTTAAAAATTGCACTTTAAGTTATGGGACACATGTGCAGAACATACAGGTTTGTTACATAGGTATACATGTGCCATGGTGGTTTGCTACACCCATCAACCCGTCTCAACCCAGCATGAGGTATTTCTCCTAATGCTGTCCCTCCCCTAGCCCCCTACCCCTTGACAGGGCCCAGTGTGTGACGTTCCCCTCCCTGTGTCCATGTGTTCTCATTGTTCAACTCTCACTTATTAGTGAGAACAGGCAGTGTTTGGTTTGCTGTTCCTGTGTTAGTTTGCTGAGAATTATGGTTTCCAGCTTCTTCCTTGTCCCTACAAAGGACATGAGCTCATCCTCTTTTATGGCTGCATAGTATTCCATGTTATGTATGTGCCACATTTTCTTTATCCAGTCTATCATTGATGGGTATAAATTAGTTCAACCATTGTGGAAGACAGTGTGGTGATTCCTCAAGGATCTAGAACTAGAATTACCATTTGACCCAGCGATCCCATTACTGCATATATACCCAAAGGATTATAAATTATTCTACTATAAATACACATGCATGTGTATGTTTATTGCAGCACTATTCACAATAGCAAAGACTTGGAACCAACCCAAATGTCCATCAATGATAGACTGGATTAAGAAAATGTGGCCCATATACACCATGGAATAATATGCAGCCATAAAATAGCATGAGTTCATGTCCTTTGCAGGGACATGGATGAAGCTGGAAACCATCATTCTCAGCAAACTATCACAAGGATAGAAAACCAAACACCGCACGTTCTCACTCACAGGTGGGAATTCAACAATGAGATCACTTGGACACAGGAAGGGGAACATCACACACTGGGGCCCGTTGGGGCTGGGGAGCTGGGGGAGGGATGGCATTAGGAGAAATACCTAATGTAAATGATGAGTTGACGGGTGCAGCAAAGCAACATGGCACATGTATACATATGCAACAAACCTGCACATTGTGCACATATACCCTAGAACTTAAAGTATACTAATAAAAAATATATGTATTTAAAAAGTGTTCCTATTTTTCCACATCCTCTCCAGCATCTGTTGTTTGCTGACTTTTTAGTGATGTCCCTTCTAACTAGTATGAGATGGTGTCTCATTGTGGATTTCATTTGCATTTCTCTACTGAGCAGTGATGATGAGCTTTTTTTATATGTTTTTTGGCCGCATAAATGTCTTCTTTTGATAAGTGTCTGTGGATATTGTCTGCCCACTTTTTGATGGGGTTGTCTGGTTTTTTTCTCATAAATTTGTTTAAGTTCCTTGTAGATTCTGGATATTAGCCCTTTGTCAGATGGATAGATTGCAAAAATTTTCTCCCATTCTGTAGGTTGCCTGTTCACTCTGATGGTAGTTTCTTTTGCTGTGCAAAAGCTCTTTAGTTTAATTATATCCCATTTGTCAATTTTGGCTTTCGTTGCCGTTGCCTTTGGTGTTTTAGTCATGAAGCCTTTGCCCATGTCTATGTCCTGAATGGTATTGCCTAGGTTTTCTTCTAGGGTTTTTATGGTTTTAGGTTTTATGTTTAAGTATTTAATCCATGTTGAGTTAATTTTTGTATAAGGTGTAAGGAAGGTGTCCAGTTTCTATTTTCTGCATATGGCTAGTCAGTTTTCCCAGCACCATTTATTAAATAGGGAATCGTTTTCCCATTGCTTGATTTTGTCAGGTTTGTCAAAGATCAGATGATTGTAGTTGTGTGGCATTATCTCTGAGGCCTCTGTTCTATTCCATTGGTCTATATATCTGTTTTGGTATCAGTATCGTGGTGTTTTAGTTACTGTAAACTTGTAGTATAGTTTGAAGTCAGGTAGCATGATGCTCCAGCTTTGTTCTTTTTGCTTAGGATTGTCTTGGCTATATCGGCTCTTTTTTGGTTCTATATGAAATTTAAAGTAGTTTTTTCTAATTCTGTGAAGAAAGTCAATAGTAGCTTTATGGGGATAGCATTGAATCTATAAAATACTTTAGGCAGTATGGCCATTTTCATGATATTGATTCTTTCTATCCATGAGTATGGAAAGTGTTTCCATTTGTTTGTATCCTCTCTTATTTCCTTGAGCAGTAGTTTGTAGTTCTCCTTGAAGAGGTCCTCCACATCCCTTGTAAGTTGTACTCTTAGGTATTTTTTCTCTCTGTAGCAATTGTGAATGGGAGTTCACTCATGATTTGGCTCTCTGTCTATTATTGGTGTATAGGAATACTTGTTATTTTTGCACAGTGATTTTGTAACCTGAGACTTTGCTGAAGTTGCTTATCAGCTTTAGGAGATTGTGGGCCAAGAATGGGGTTTTCTAAATACACAATCATGTCATCTGCAAACAGAGACAATTTGACTTCCTCTCTTCCTATTTTTGAATACTCTTTTTTTCTTTCTCTTGCCTGATTGCCCTGGCCAGAACTTCCAATACTATGTTGAATAGGAGTGGTGAGAGAGGGCATGTTTGTCTTGTGCTGGTTTTCAAAGGGAATGCTTCCAGCTTCTGCCTATTCAGTATGATATTGGCAGTGGGTTTGTCATAAGTTGCTCTTATTATTTTGAGATATATTCCATCAGTACCAAGTTTATTGAGAGTTTTTAGCATGAAGAGGTGTGGAATTTTATCTAATGTCTTTTCTGCATCTATTGAGATAGTCATGTGGTTTTTGTCGTTGGTTCTGTTTATGTGATGGATTATGTTTATTGATTTGCACATGTGGAACCAGCCCTGCATCCCAGGGATAAAGTCGACTTGATGGCAGTGGATAAGCTTTTTGATGTGGTGCTGGATTTGGTTTGCCAGTATTTTATTGAGGATTTTCACATCGATGTTCATCAGGGATATTGGCCTGAAAGTTTCTTTTTGTTGTTGTTGTGTCTCTGCCAGGTTTTGGTATTAGGATGAAGCTGGCCTTATAAAATGAGTTAGGAAGGAGTCCCTCTTTTTCTACTGTTTGGAATAATTTGAGAAGTAATGGTACTAGCTCCTCTTTGTACCGCTGGTAGAATTTGGCTGTGAATCTGTCTGGTTCTGGGCTATTTTTGGTTGGTACGCTATTGATTACTGCCTCAATTTCGGAACTTTTTATTGGTCTATTCAGGGATTTGACTTCGTCCTGGTTTAGTCTTGGAGGGTGTATGTCTCCAGGAATTTATCCTTTTCTTCTAGATTTTCTAGTTTATTTGCATAGAGGTGTTTATAGCATTCTGTGATGGTAGTTTGTATTTCTGTGGAATCAGTGGTAATATCCCCTTTATCATTTTTTATTGTGTCTATTTCATTCTTCTCTCTTTTCTCCTTTATTAATTTGGCTAGTGGTAAATCTATTTTGTTAATCTTGTTTTTAAAAAAATCCAGCTCCCAGATTCATTTAATTTTTTAAGGGTTTTTTCATGTCTCTACCTCTTTCAGTTCTAGTCTGATCTTATTTGTTGTCTTGTGCTAGCTTTTGAATTTGCTTGCTCTTGCTTCTTTAGTCCTTTTAATTGTGATATCATGGTGTTGATTTTAGATATTTCCCTTTTGTTCCTGTGGGCATTTAGTGCTATAAGTTTTCCTCTAAACACTGCTTTAGCTGTGTCCCAGAGATTCTGATACATTGTGTCTTTGTTCTCATTGGTTTCAAAGAACTTCGTTATTTCTGCCTTAATTTCGTTATTTACCCAGTAATCATTCAGGAGCAGGTTGTTCACTTTCCACGTACTTGTGCAATTTTGAGTGAGTTTCTGAATCCTGAATTCTAATTTGATTGCACTGTGGTCCTAGAAACTGTTACTACTTCCCTTCTTGTGCATTTGCTGAGGAGTGTTTTACTTCCAATTATGTGGTCAATTTTAGAATAAGTGCAATGTGGTACTGAGAAGAATGTATATTCTGTTGATTTGGATGGAGAGTTCTTTAGATGTCTACTGGATCTGCTTTGTCCAGAGCTAAGTTCAAGTCCTCAATATTGTTGTTAATTATCTCTCATGTTGATCTGTCTAATACTGACAGTGAGGTGTTAATGTCTACCACTACTATGGTGTGGGAGTCTAAGCCTCTTCATAGGTCTCTAAGAACTTTATGAATTTGGGTGCTCCTGTATTGGGTGCATATATGTTTAGCTCTTCTTGTTGCATTGATCTCTTTACGTTTATATAATGCTCTTCTTTTTCTTTTTCTTATCTTTGTTGGTTTAAAGTCTGTTTTATCAGAGACTAGGATTACAACCCCTGATATTTTTTCTCTCTATTTGCTTGGTAAATATTCCTCCTTCCATTTATTTTGAGCCTATGTCTGTCTTTGCACCTAAGATGGGTCTCCTGAATACAGCAGCACACTGTTGGGTTTTTTTTTTTTTTTTTTTTTTTTTTTTGAGACAGTCTCACTCAGTCGCCCAGGCTGGAGTGCAGTGGCGCGATCTCGGCTCACTGCAAGCTCCGCCTCCCGGGTTCATGTCATTCTCCTGCCTCAGCCTCCCAAGTAGCTGGGACTACAGGCGCCCGCCACCACGCCCGGCTAATTTTTTGTATTTTTAGTAGAGACGGAGTTTCACTGTCTTAGCCAGGATGGTCTCCATCTCCTGACCTCATGGATCCACCCACCTCAGCCTCCCAAAGTACTGGGATTAAAGGCGTGAGACACTGTTGGGTCTTGACTCTACATCCAATTTGCCAGTCTGTGTCTTTTAATTGGGGGCATTTAGCCCATTTACATTTAAGGTTAATGTTGTTATGTAAAGTGGATCCTGTCATTATGATGCTAGCTGGTTATTTTGCCCGTTAGTTGATGCAGTTTCTTCATAGTGTCAATGGTCTTTACAATTTGGTATGTTTTTGCAGTGGCTGGTACCGGTTGTTCCATTCCATATTTAGTGCTTCCTTCAGGTGCTCTTGTAAGGCAGGCCTGGTGGTGACAAAATCTCTCAGCATTTGCTTGTATGTAAAGGATTTTATTTCTCCTTCACTTATGAAGCTTCGTTTGGCTCGGTATAAAATTCTGGGTTGAAATTTCTTTTATTTCAGAATGTTGAATATTGAAACGCCCCCACCACCACTCTCTTCTGCCTCGTTTGGTTTCTTCAGAGATATACACTGTTAGTCTGATGAGCTTCCCTTTGTGGGTAACCTGACCTTTCTCTCTGGCTGCCCCTAACATTTTTTCCTTCATCAACCTTGTTGAATCTGACAATTATATGTCTTGGGATTGCTCTTCTCGAGAAATATCTTTGTGGTGTTTTCTGTATTTCTTGAATTTGAATGTTGGCCTGTCTTGCTAGGTTGGGGAAGTTCTCCTGGATAATATCCTGAAAAATGTTTTTCAACTTGGTTCCCTTCTCCCCATCACTTTCAGGTACTCCAATCAAATATCTTTTCACATAGTTCCATATTTCTTGGAGGTTTGTTCCTTTCTTGTCATACTTTTTTCTCTAATCTTGTCTTCATGCTTTATTTCATTAAGTTGATCTTCAATCTGTGATATCCTTTGTTCGACTTGATCCATTTGGCTATTGATACTTGTGTGTGCTTCACGAAGTTCTCGTACTGTGTTTTTCAGCTTCATTAGGTCGTTTATGTTCCTCTCTAAACTGATTAGTTAGCAATTTCTCGAACCTCTTTCAAGTTCTTAGCTTTCTTGCATTGGGTTAGAACATGCTTTTTTAGCTCAGAGGAGTTTGTTATTACCCACCTTCTGAAGCCTACCTCTGTCAATTTGCTAAACTCATTCTCTGTCCAGTTTTCTTCCCTTGCTGGTGAGGAGTTGTGATCCTTTGGAGGAGATGTGGCATTCTGGTTTTTGGAACTTTCAGTCTTTTTGCGCTGGCTTTTCCTCATCGTTGGTTTATCTACCTTCAGTCTTTCATGTTGGTGACCTTTGAATGGGGTTTCTGTGTGAACTTCCTTTTTGTTGATGTTGATGCTATTATTTTCTGTTTGTTAGTTTTCTAACAGTCAGGTCCCTCTGCTGCAGGTCTGCTGGAGTTTTTTGGAGATCCACCCCAGACCCTGTTTGCCTGGGTATCACCAGCTGAGGCTGCAGAACAGCAAAGATTGCTGCCTGTTCCTTACTCTGGAAGCTTTGTCCTAGAGGGGCACCCGCCATGTGCCAGCTGGAGCTCTCCTGTATGAGGTGTTTGTCGACCCTTGCTGGGAGTTTTCCTCTAGTCAGGAGGCGCAGGGATCAGGGACCCACTTGAGGAGGCAGTCTGTCCCTTAGCAGAGCTCAAATGCTGTAATGGGAGATCCACTGCCCTTTTCAAAGCCAGCAGGCAGGAAAGTTTAAGTCTGCTGAAGCTGTGCCCACTGCTGCCCCTTTTCCCAGGTGCTCTGCTCCAGGGAGATGGGAGTTTTATCTATAAGCCCCTGACTGCAGCTGCTGCCTTTCTTTCAGAGATGCCCTGCCCAGAGAGGAGGAATCTAGAGAGGCAGCCTGGATACAGGGGCTTTGCTGACCTGCAGTGGGCTCTGCTCAGTTCGAACCTCTTGGGGGCTTTGTTTACACTGTGAGGAGAAAACCACCTCCTCACCCCTCAATAATGCTGGAGGCCACCCCTCCCCCCTCCCCCCACAAGCTCAAGCGTCTCAGGTCGACTTCAAACTGCTGTGCTGGCAGCAAGAATTTCAAGCTAGTGGATCTTAGCTTGCTGGACTCCATGGGTGTGGGATCTGCTGAGCTAGATCACTTTGCTCCTTGGCTTCAGCCCCCTTTTTAGGGGAGGGGACAGTTCTGTCTTGCTGGTGTTCCAGGCACCACTGGGGTATGAAAAAATATCTCCTGTAGCTAGCTCGGTGTCTGCCCAAATGGCTGCCCCGTTTTGTGATTGAAACCCAGGGCCCTGGTGATGTAGGCACCCAAGGAAATCTCCCGGTCTGTGGGTTGTTAAGGTGGTGGGAAAAGGGTAGTATCTGGGCTGGAATGCACCGTCCCTCATGGCAGAGTCTCTCACCGCTTCCCTTGGCTAGGGGAGGGAATTCCCTGACCCCTTGTGTTTCCCGGGTGAGGCAACGCCTCATCCTGCTTCTGCTCATCCTCCATGGGCTGCACCCATTGTCTAACCAATCCCAATGAGATCAGCTGGGTACCTCAGTTGGAAATGCAGAAATCACCTGCCTTCTGTGTTGATCTTGCTGGGAGCTGTAGACCGAATCTGTTTTTATTTGTCCATCTTGAGAAGTTTGAGCAATATTTTATTCTTAATACTTTCTCCAAAGTTTATCTTTAGGACATTTAGCCAGTTACAAGCCTCTGTGTTATTTTGGAACCAGAGTCAGACTCTGAGTTTTGATTTTCTTGACCTATCCTTGGGGTATGTTTAGAATGTACAAGATTTGGTTGTGAGATTGTCAAAAGACGTCACTTTAGTAGGTGAGATTGAGGTAGTTCCCAACAAAGTGCAGAGCAATTTCACCCAAGCTGTGCGGCCCATGCTACTAGTTTTGTGCTTACCATCCATTTTCCCTTTCCTCCTTACTAACAAAACTACAAAATAGACATCGTTAAGAAGCAGGAAATATGAAACAATACCCATATCAAAGACAATTATCAGAAAATAAACAGACCTGCACAAATGTCCCTCATGTCAGAGAAGCATCTAAAGTAACAGTGACAAATATGAAAAAGAACCCTCATGAAAAGATAATCATAATGTGTTTAAGAATGGAGAGTTTCTGGACAGATTAAAGCTGTAAAGTTTAAATATCTGAAATCAAAACTTTATTGGACAAGGTTAACAGCAGATTAGATACAACATTTTTGAAAAGAACAGTGTGCCTGAAAACAGATCAAGAGAGATTATCCTAATTTTATCACAGAAATGAAAAGGTTTAGAAAAAAAGGAACAAAATCTTAATAACTTGTGGGATAGTAGGTAACAGCCACACACACACATATACATGAGAGAGAGAGAGAGAGAGAGAGAGAGAGAGAGAGAGAGAGAGTCTGAATGTCTGTGCTTCCAAAATTCTCATTGAAAGTTAATCCCCATTCAATTGTATTAAAAGGTGGGAATTTAAGGAGATCAGGGTCATGAGACTCTGCCTCCATGAATGGGATTAATACCCTTATAAAAGAGTAAGCGTTGGTCCCTTCTGACCTTTTTCTCCTTCTGCTGTTTGAGCACATAGCGTTAGTCCCCTCTGGAAGACACAGCAAGGCACCATCTTGGAAGCAAGGAGTAAGCCTTTACTGGGCACAGAATCTGCTGATGCCTTCAGCTTGGATTTCCCAACCTACAGAATTATGACAAATAGATTTATATTATTTATAAATTAACCGGTCTGTGGTATTTTGTTATAGCAGTGCAAAGACACACATATCACACACACATATACATACACACATGAATGCACACGCACATAATTGAAGATCCAGAGGGGAAAAGAGAGAAAATGGGCAGAAAAAATATTTTAGAAAATATTAACTGAAAATATCTCATATTTGGTAAAAATTTTCAACCTACTTATTCAAGATTTCAGTAACTCAGGCAGAATAGCCTGAGTCACCTAAGTTCACAAGAGTCAAACTATTGTAAATGAAAGATTGAAAAAGGTAATATCTTAAAAGCCACCGGAAGAAAAAGACACATGGGTGAAGAATGATAAAAATGAAGACTGACTTCTCATTGGAAGCAATGAAGGCAAGAGCAAGTAAACATTTTAAATGCATTCATGTTTGTGTTTGTAGGATACTATTTGTAGAACAATATATCCAGTGAAAATATATTTCAAAATGAAGGTAAGATAAAGACATATTAAGATTGAAAAAGAAGGAATTGCTGTGAATAGTCACACGCCAAGATAAGAAAATTTTCCTCCCTCCCTCCCTCCCTCCCTTCCTTCCTTCTTTCTCTTCTTTCTCCTTTATTCTTTCTTTTTTTCACATTTATTCCCCTTTTATTAACTGATTTAAAAAGCAACTTTACAAAACAATATGTATATAATTGTAGAATCTATAACATAGAGAAATATAATGTTTACTAATAAAAGCACAGATAAGGTGATGGGAATAAAGCTATACTGGAGTAAGAAAATGACAAGAGATGGTAATTCAAATCAGTGAGAATAAATGAAGAGAACCAGAAATAATAAGAAGGTTACTATAATAAATGCTATGAATATGTATTTGCTTTGTGCCCTTCTCTTGGCTTCTTTACAAGATGTATAAGTATATAAAGTAATAAGTATTACAATTTGATGTTGGGTTTATACCATATATAGATTAATAGGTTAAGATGAATAATGATAATAGCACAAAAAAAGGAAAAGGGTGATATAGCTGTAAAGGAGTAACATTTATATATCTCACTTGAATTAAGTTAGCGTAAATATTAGAATGGCGATCATTAAAAAGTCAGGAAACAACAGATGCTGGAGAGGATGTGGAAAAATAGGAACGCTTTTACACTGTTGGTGGGAGTGTAAATTAGTTCAACCATTGTTGAACTTTTTCTCTCTCTCTCTCTCTCTCCCTGCCTTCCTTCTTTCTCCTTTTTTTTTTTCTTTTCAAGACTGAGTATCTGTCACTCAGGCTGGAGTGCAGTGGCACAATCTTGGCTCACTGCAACCTCTGCCTCCCAGGTTCAAGTGTGGCAATTCCTCAAGGATCTAGAACTGGAAATACCATTTGACCCAGCAATTCCATTACTGGGTATGTACCCAAAGGATTATAAATCATTCTACTATAAAGACACATGCACACGTATGTTTATTGTGGCACTGTTCACAATAGCAAAGACTTGGAACCAACCCAAATGCCCCTCAATGATAGACTGGATAAAGAAAATGTGGCACATATACATCATGGAATACTATTCAGCCATAAAAAGGATGAGTTCATGTCCTTTGCAGGGACATGGATGATGCTGGAAACCATCATCCTCAGCAAACTAATGCAAGAACAGAAAACCAAATGCTGCATGTTCTTATAGGTGGGAGTTGAACAACGAGAACACATGGACACAGGGAGGGGAACATCACACACCGGGGCCTGTTGGGGGGTTGGGGGTCAGGGGAGGGACAGCATTAGGAGAAATACCTAATGTAGATGACAGGTTGATGGGTGCAACAAACCATGGCATGTGTATACCTATGTAACAAACATGCATGTTCAGCACATGTACCCCAGAACCTAAAGTATTATAATAATAAAAACTTCCTCCCTCCCTCCCTGCCTTCCTCCCTTCCTTCCTTCCTTCCTTTTCTTTCTGTATTTCTTTCTCTTTCTCTCTCTCTCTTTCTCTCTCTCTCTCTCCCTCTCTCCCCACTCCCTTCCTTCTTTCTCCTTTTTTTTTCCTTTTTGAGACTGAGTATCTGTCGCCCAGGCTGGAGTGCAGTGGCACGATCTTGGCTCACTGCAACCTCTGCCTCCCAGGTTCAAGTGATTCTCCTGCCTCAGCCTTCCAAGTAGCTGGGATTACAGGCACTTACCACCATACCCAGCTAATTTTTGTATTTTTTAATAGGGACGGGGTTTCACCGTGTTGGCCAGGCTGGTCTCAAACTCCTGACCTCAAGTGATCCACCCACCTCGGCCTCCCAAAGTCCTGAGATTACAGGTGTGAGCCTCCATGCCTGCCTGCCTTCCATCCTGCCTGCCTTCTTTCCTTCATTCCTCCTTCTTTCTTCTGTTTCTTCTCTCTCTCTCTCTTTCCTCTCTTTCCTTTGACAGGGTCTCCCTCTGTTGCCCAGGCTGGAGTGCAGTGGCACATGGCTCACTGCAACCTATGCCACCCAGGCTCAAGTCATCATCCCACCTCAGCCTCCCTAGTAGCTGGGACTACAGGTGCCCACCACCACACCCAGCTAATGTTTTTCTTTGTTTGGAGATAGGGGGTTTTGCTGTGTTGCCCAGGCTGATCTCAAACTGTGGTTATGTCCTCAGCACTGGGGTCCAGGCTCCCTGCATCTGAACTTTCTAATTGTCCTTTCCTTGACTTCTGACTTTATTCTTTTTAACAGTAGCCTTCTTCCCTCAGAGGAGCCAAAGACTGGTATTGTTCTATATACATGACTGGTATTTTACCTTGTTTCTTTTAATGTGAGGAACTCATAAACTGACTTTAGAGGGACTCAGTGAGCAAGAGGCAGTCTGTGTGGTGGGATCTCCTTTAGTGGAGACAGGTTTTTGGGGCCCTGAATGTCACTGGTGGATCCGCAAATGGCTGAGTGATCTGAAATTATGTATAATCATTCCCAGACCAATATCCCTGATGAACACATATGCAAACTACAGACCAATATACCTGATGAACATAGATACAAAAATCCTCAACAAAATACTAGCAAACCAAAAACTATAGCAAATCAAAAAGATAATACACAATGATCAAGTAGGATTTATACCACGGATGAAAGGATGGCTCAACATATGTGAATAAACATGATACACCACATCAACGAATATGAAAAATTCAGACTTTATTCTTTTTAACAGTAACCTTCTTCCCTCAGAGGAGCCAAACACACACATCACAACGTGCTGCAGGGAGGGCTATGGTGCCAAAGACACAACAGAACGTACTTCAGAGAGGGCTGTGGTGCTGGAGCTTCCAATGAGGATAGCACTTTTTGGTCCTGAAAGAAACACTAACTTGAAGGACTGCAACAGGCTCTGGTAGACACTGGCCATGTCCTAAAGGGCACACCCTCCTGGGTGAGAGGTAGAGCAGGTGGTGTGTCACTGGTTAGGTGCTCCTGGAGGGCAGCTCTGCTGGGTGGGTGAAGAAGAGGCCAGAGCCCTGCCTTTGGTGCCATTCATCATGGGAAAGCCACCTACCTGTGACTCACCCAAAACAGGAAAGCAGCTCCACAGACCCCAAGCTCTCCTTGGCTGTCCACAGCCAAGATGTTCACCTCATCTTGGCTCCCAGGGCCCAGAATGACCTCATTTACCAGTTAGGCAGCTTGCTCCTCACCATGAGGGCTGTCCCCCTGTGACACCTCCCCAAGTGTTCATCAGGTCACCCCGAGCTTTTGATCACCTGCAGTGCTCCTCTGTCTGGACTGCACCTCAGGCCAGGGCTCACTGTCTAGGGTCCTGTCTGGGAGGACAGTCTCTTTCCAGGAGCTGCGTGGGTGTGTGCAGGGAACTATTGCTTTGCAGGGTGGAAGCTCTTTGATATCCGTGCCATGTCCATCTACCCCACCCCATTTCCAATCATGGCACAATGGTCTTACATTAATTTTTTGTTAAAATAAAATGAGACTTAAAACCATGAAGAACAAAAAGTCTGTTTCTTCTTAAAGTTTTCAAAACTTAGTTGACTACTTAAACCAAAAAACAGCAACAGTGTATTGAGGAATTTAAGATATTTATTCCTAAAATCTTTAAAATATAAAATTTATTCATAAAATCTATATCTTAAGATAGCAATTGCCCTAAGAATGGGAGATGTTGTAAATAGAATTATACATATTTAACATTAATGTGGTTAATAGAATATAAATAATTAATATATGTAACATCTTATGTTTCTATTTTAAAATTCCTCTTGAGGTAATAGTTACTGTATTAGTCCATTCTCACATTGTTATAGAGAACTACCTGAGACTGGGTAATTTATATAGAAAAGAGATTTAATTGACTCATTGTTCCATAGGCTTAACAGGAAGCATGACTGGAAGGACTCAGGAAACTATCTCATGTTACATATATTAAGTGCTATAATATTTGAAGATAGACTATGATGAAAAGTGGCATATGGTAAACATTAGAGCAATCATTAAAGAATATGCAAAGAGACAGAGATAAAAGCCATTCGTGGAGATATAATAGAATACTAAAAGAGAATCAATCTGAAAATAAGTCAGAGAAACTAGGAAAAAGAATAGATGGAACAAATAGCAAATAGCAAGATAGTACACTTAGGCTATTACAATGTAGTAAAACTGCAGTGTACTAATAACTACAATGTAGTAATAACTACATTAAATTTAAGTGGCATTGTTATGGATGGAATTGTGTTATGGACTGAATTGTTTATAAGAAAGGAAACTGCATATCGCCGCAAATAGATATAAAAATACTTAACAAAATAATAGCAAATCAAATCCCACAATATGTGAAAAGGGTAATCCAATAATACATCCTAACCAAATGGTTTACCCACGACTGCAGAGTTCAGTCAATGCTCAAAACTGAAGTAATATAATTCACCACATTAACAGAATATAGCAAAAAAAAAAAAAAAAAATTATATGTTCTTAAGGTTATATGCAGAAAAAGAGAATTTGACAACATTCCACACTCATTCATAATAAAAACTCTCTGTCAACTGGGCATAGAAAAGAATTTCTTCAAATTTATTTACTTAAAGATCAAATAGCAAGATGGCATCCATGACAAAATTAGCTAAAAGTGCACTCATTGTAAAACATTAAACATGTTCCTCTACTATCCTCAGCATTTGGCTTCTACCTCATGTCAAAATCAAAATCCTAGTTTGTTAGTAAGGAGAAGGGGCAAATGGATAGAAAGCAGACATGCCCTTGTGTGCCCCGGTTTTCCTAGTGGTGACAGCATGGGCTTGATAACTGGAGCCATGTAACCTTGGGTCATGCACAGCTTGGGTGAATTTGCTCTACACCTCACTCTAGAACTACCTAAATCTCACTTTCTAAGTTGTTGTCTTTTGACGACCTCACAGCCAAACTAAAGTCTTGTTCATTGTACACATGAACCAAGAATAGGTCAAGAAAATCAAACCTCGGAGCTTGAGTCTAGATCCAAAATAACAGTTTTGTTATAAGCTAAATGTCCTAGACATAAGCTTCAGAAAAACTCTTAAGGATGAAATATTGGAAAGCGATAGAGAACAGTTCAACCAGACAGCAAGTGAAGGAGTTTAGATCCTCAAAACAAGGAAGTACATTTGGCCACATCCATATTTGAAAGACTTTGACACTCCTCAGACCAAGGCTAAAGGGGTGAGTAGAACTCAAGTACCTAACAACGTCTTGTTTCCCGAGCCACCATCTGGAGAGACAAAACTCAGGACACGCATTTGACTGCTTTGTTTTTCTGCTTTCCTCTCTGGCTCCTTCCCCTAGAAGAGGCGGGGGTGGGGGTGAGGGTCCCATATCTTATTATTTAGATTTCTGTATAAAATGTTATCATCTAGTAACCAGGAAACCTGGGCCTTGTCATGACAATTGGAGAAATGATAAAATGCAGACAATCCATTCTGAAGAAAGTCCTCAGGCTAACAAGGCTGACAAAATTATATTAATATTTTTGAATGTTGGATGCTGATTATTTCTGCAGGTTTTTCTCTGTATGCCTATGAAACAAATATTGCATTTTCAAAAAAAACCTCAAGAATTAGCATGCATCAATGCCGCCTGGAGGGCTTGTTAAAATACAAAGTTTCTGAGTAAGGTGTGGGGTGGAACCTGGGAATTGGCATTCCTAACACTAATGTTCAAGGCACTTCCCCCATATCCAGTGTTACTAGTAAATGACATGGTGCCAAAGACCCTTCTCCCCTGCAGGATTCTGAAGGAAATAGAACACACAAAGAACTCAGTCAAATCAGGCAAAATACCATCTTTTCACCAGAAGGATAAGACTTTCTAATAAAGATGGAGTGGAGACCAGAGCAGGGACCAGAGCCCAAAGTGAGTGTCTTAATCCTCCTACTGGAATGGAAGGGAGCTATTCCCGATCCTGAGCCACCTGACAACCACAGAGTGACAGGCCCAGGAGAGAAAACCAACAGAATTTGACCCAGGCGGAGCTGCTAGAAGGAGACCTTCATTGGTACCTGAGACAATTTATTAAGCAACTCCAGAGTTGCTTCCTCCTGGGTGTAGAGGGATAAACAGTTTCTCTTTCCAAGCCAGAGGGAGGAGAGTGAGCTTGGTATAGAAACGCCCAGTGCTGCCTTTGGTACCTTCCCCTGTAACTCTAAATGTCTAGGAAAGCTGCTGAAGCTTATACAATGCTGATCACTGTTATGATGGTGGGAACTAGGCAGAAAACTGCACTTCAGGTGAATGAACTTCAAGTGCATGAAATGGGGTAAGACAGAGGACAGTGGCACATGCAGGAGGAAGTAGGGGAAGGATGAGGAAGTGAGCGAAGAAAGTTCCCTGCAGGAGGGAGTTTGGACTCTGTGTGCTGTGGAAATGCGGCTTGAGCCAAGTTTTACCAATCTCCAAGGACAAGGGGATCGTGCATCTACTAAATGGGTGAGAAACATTTAGTGAGTGCTTTACACACTCCAGGACATTGGAATCCAACGGTGAACAAGGAAGTGTTCTTCATCAGCCACAACTGTAGGAGACAGACAGCAAATAGTTAAAATATAAGATCAAAACTACTTTGTCCTGGGTATACACAAAATTGATTCGGTGTCTTTTTTGAGAAGGAAATGTTTCCACAAGAAGATCACATAGAATTATTGTAAATGGTAAACTGAGGCACAATCAGATATATAGTGTTTATTTGAGTAACAAGCAATTCATGAATTGGGAAACACAAAACCAAAAGAGGCTTAGTGTTTCAGTGACAAAGAATCAAAGGCAAAGATTTATAGGATGAATGTGAAAGCAAAATAAATACAGTATTTGATTGTTTGCAGCTGTATCATCTTTTTTGGTTTATGTTGTTGGAAATCTCTAGTCGCATGATCATGTATTAGCTGGCTGCTTATGATTGGCTGAGATTAAGTTTCATTTCTGTTCAACATAAGCATTTACCAGAAATGACTCAAGTTAAAGTTTTGCTTATGTTTGCAGTTTAAGCAATGTTAAGGCTATTTTTAATTTTTCATTGGTTTCATTTGCTCAGCAATGTTTAGGCCCAGTCTCCATTTTAACTGTGCTTTAACAATTTTCCCTTTTAAATTATTTCCTCAGCAAGCTGGCAGTGTGACCAAATGGCATACCATTACTCTCAGTTACCAATGTTGATGTAGTCCTTGGAAAGAAAAGTCAGGAAGATGTCATCATTAATCGTTATGCTGGGGTTCAGAGTTACAAGGCTACTGTGAACAATTATGTGGCCAGTGTTGGTTTCCTTGAGTTGGCTGATCCTAAGGGCAATCTTTTGACATGTGAGTGGCCACTGGAAAGAATAAAAACCCTTGAGAGAATGTAATGCACCAGGGGGTAAACACAATAACTATAAGGAGAATAATAGCCAAGGACTGAAAAATTCCTCTGAGAAAAGATTCCCAGGAGTCAAATTTAATCAACTAAAGAAATCAATGGAGAAGGCAGGAGTTGTCTGATGAAAGATTTATATTTGTTTCTTAAGATCCTTTAAATTGAAGGCAACAATTTCTAATGTGTTAACATAGAAACATTTTTATCACTATAAGCAGAATCTTCTTCTTCCATTTTTTCATTTGTACAAATTTATAGGGAACATGTGAACTTTTGTTACATGTACATAACGCACAGTGAAGGGTATTTAGGGTGTCCGTCAAATACAGTATATTTTTGTTTAACTATAGTCACCCTACTCTGCCATCAAACACTGAACTTATTACTTCTATCTAACTCTATGTTGGTACTCTTTAACCCAATTCTCTTCATCCACCCACTACTTTCCCAGTCTCTGCTATCTTTTCACTCTTTTCTACTTCCACATGATCGAATCTTTCAACTCCCACATATGATATTTCAGTTCCCACATGTGATATTTTTCCTTTTATGCTTGGCTTATTTCACTTAAGATAAAGACCTCCAGGGAGATCTGGCAAGATGGCCAAATAGGAACAGCTCCGGTCTGCAGCTCCCAGCAAGACCAGTGCAGAAGACCAGTGATTCCTGCATTTCCAACTGAGGTATCCTATTCATCTAATTGAGACTGGTTAGGCAGTGGGTGCAGCTCATGTGTTGGGGTAACTGGACTCAACACCAGGTCGTGGGGGTGATGAAGTCTGGCGGAGTCAAAGGAATGAAAAAAGACAGTTTGAGAGAGAAAGTGGGCCCAGGGGGCCAACGTGAGTATGGAGGCTGTGAAGGTCCCTAGCTCTGGAAGCCCAGACTATTTATTGGTGATCAAACAAAGAAACAGGTGATGAGAATGTGGGGTTGAAAAGGAGTGTTGCATTAAGCACATGGTTGACAACTGTGACGGTTTAGCACATACTCTGCTACTTGAGATAATGGAGAGCAGGTTCTTTTAACTCAAGATACAATCCATCCTGGGAGAGCAAGAAGGAAGGAGCCAGCAAGTCTAGACACATTCCAGAGGCCATGAGGGGTTTTATGCCCTGAGCTCTGGATTCTATCCAAGCCACGAGGGGTTTCATGCCCTGGGCTTAGATTATGGTGCATCAGGGTAGCCTTCCACCTTTTAGAACAGAGCTTGGTGTCCAAAGGCTACGAGGGGTTTTAGACCCTTGACCCTGGACATGTTCCCAAACTCTTTTACATTATGTCAGACATGCAAGCCCTGCCTCAGTTTCTCCCGACACTCAGCTTTTTCCAACATGTCCCCCTTTTCTTTTTCATAAAACCGCCACAGCTATCATTGCTTGTTCTTGATGGTGGCTTTCTCTTCAGAGGCAGCTTCCTCTTCAGAGGTGGCTTCCGCATCTGCAGACTAAAAGGAGACAGCACAAGCACACAACCCACCAGAACAAAACCCACAGATGTAGAGCCTCCAATGGCCTTCAACTATAAATCTTTTGGAATGGGATAACAGTTTTTTAAGGATCTCAGTTACAATATAAATACATGGGGATGTCTCCCATGGTCTATTTAGGGACACAGGGATCCAAACTCCTTCCCTGGCTTTAATTATCAAGATAGTTAGATTTTTATCAAAGATTGAATTAATGCAGGTAAACAAGCAACATTCGGGGAATGTAATAAAGCATGTATTTATATCAAGAGTAACATTTCCTATTGCTAGCACAACTTTGAATCCAGAAGGTCCTGTTGGAGAGAAAAGAAAGAGCATTTTTATCCTTACCTCCTTCCCCTCTATTCCTTTTATATTTACTCTCTCAGATTTTGATTGGACTTTGAGCCATAGCTAATTTCCATGATTCAGAATGTTCCTGTCTATCCCTGCAAATCTCTGCTTGTCTTTGCTAGTCTCTACCTTTGTACCTCTTTAGGGCACTGAGCTTATATTGCTAGTCTTTGCTTTTGTACCTCACTGACCAGTACCTCTTTAGGGTACTGCCCTTATATTACTAGTCTTTGCTTTTTTACCTCACTGACCAATACCTCTTTAGGGCACTGACCAGTACCTCTTTAGGGTACTGCCCTTATATTGCTAGTCTTTGCTTTGGAACCTCTTTAGGGCACTGATCTTATATTGCTAGTCTTCATCTATCACTATCTGTCCCTGTCTGTCCTTATGGTACCTATTAGTTCCTGCAAGTCCCTGTCTTTTCCCACCTATCTTTACTTATTTCTATCTCTACTTACTTGTCTCTATCTCTATTTACCTCTATCTCTATCTCTAGTTATGTCTATCTCTATCTCTATTTATCTCTGTCTCTACTTACTTATCTCTACATCTTCCTGGAAACCTTTTTTATGACCCTGGGTAGAGCTCAGAAATCCACCCTTCAAGCTTCAGCAAGAGACAAAACAGGAACCCCAGACCCGGCACCAGATTGAAGGGAACAGGAAGTACCCTCCCCTCCCCAAAGCAGGAAAACCAGAGTTTGGCCCTTGCAAATTTCCACTCCACATCTCCGTCATCTCAATTTCCTGGAATGAATTGTTGATTGTGGCAATTAACATATTTAGCAAAACAATGACCATTGTAGCATTATAGACTCCATAAAAAACATAACCAATGTTTTCGATGAATTTGTGGTTATAGTTGATGATCACTGATTTCACTTCAGAAAGTCCAAATATAGCCCAGAACAATGTCTTAAAATTCTCTTCAACTGTTGTGAAGGCTTCATTTTGTTTTGCACCAATGTAGTAGGAGTAGAGGTTGAACATTCCAGTCATAAGGGCCACAAACAGCATAATGAATATGACCATGAACCTGAAGATGTCTTTGACTGCTCCTCCGAGTGACATCTGCAGAGGTCCAAAGCTTTCATTTGCTGGCAAAATACAAGCTATCCCAGAGAAACTCAAAACCACGGGAACTGCACAGAGACCTTCAGACACCATCCAAGGATCAGAGGGGTCCCACTCCCTCCTGGCCAAATTGTAGTATTTCATATTATCTCCCAGTGTTACTTTTGTCAAATCCTTCAAAGTATTTGCATCAATGATGCTCTGGGCTTTGGAAGCATGCCAGAATGCCCTGAATCTTGCAATGAACAATGCTGCAAAAATTGCTAACATACCAAAATCAAGCGTATTCTGCAACTCAAACAAATATTCCTCGGGGCCTTGAGTCCAAATTTCTTTACATTCAGCCCATATCATGCCTCTGTGCTCATTAAATCTGTTTTTCTCTAGCAGAGGCAAGTTAACCATGAAACTGAAGCTTAAAGATGACTTTCTGTGCCCAGGCTCTTTCTAAGTCCTCACTTTGTCTTCTTTTTCTCTAAATGGGGCCCTCTGAATAAACAAGCCTCAGATTCCACTGGGTCTTACCCTATGCCTCACCCTCTTCATAATAAATGCCTTAAGAAATTCAAGTAAGCAGAATATTTGTTTTCACTTTGTCGCATTGTTCCCCTGTTCTTCCGAGCACTCAGCTTTCCCGACGACCTTCTTTCAGTGGTCCTCGGGTGTCCTTTGACGATGCATCCTTCACTTTCACATGCTGTAGCATTCCTTCGCTGGGGTCTTTGTCACCCCAAGTTGGGCACCAGGAATATTGGGGTGGTTGGACTCAACACCTGGTCGTGGGGTGACAAAGTCTGGCAGAGTCAAAGTTTGAGAGAGAAAGTGGGCCCAGAGGTCCAACGTGAGTAATGGAGGCTGTGAAGGCCCCAAGCTCTGGAAGCCCAGACTATTTATTGGTGATCAAACAAAGAAACAGGTGGTGACAATGTGGGGTTGAAAGGGAGTGTTGCATTAAGCACATGGTTGACAGCTATGATGGTTTAGCACATGCTCTGCTACTTGAGATAATGGAGAGCAGGTTCTTTTAACTCAAGATACAATCCATCCTGGGAGAGCAAGAAGGAAGGAGCCAGCAAGTCTAGACACATTCCAGAGGCCATGAGGGGCTTTATGCCCCGAGCTTTGGATTCTTTCCAAGCCACGAGGGGTTTCATGCCCTGGGCTTAGATTATGGTGCATCAGGGTAGCCTTCCACCCTTTAGCACAGAGCTTGGTGTTCCAAAGGTCACAAGAAGTTTTAGACCCTGGACCCTGGACAGGTTCCAAGACTCTTTTACATTATGTCAGACAAGAAAGCCCTGCATCAGCTTCTCCCAACTCTCAGCTTTTCCCAACACTATGGAGGGTGAGCAGAAGCAGTGGTGCATCACCTCACCCAGGACATCCAAACAGCCAGGGGCCTCCCTCCCCCAGCCAAGGGAAGTTGTGAGGGGGACTGTGCTATTTGGCCCAGATAGAACTACGCTATTCCCACAGTTTTTGCAATCCACAGACCGGGAGATTCCCTCGTGTCTCTACACCACCAGGGTCATGGGTTTCAAGCACAAAACTGGGCCGCTATTTGGGCAGACAGAGAGCTAGCTGCAGGAGTGTTTTTTTGTACCCCAGTGGCACCTGGAACCAAAGTGAGACAGAACTGCTCACTCCCTTGGAGAGGGGGCTGAAGCCAGGGAGCCAAGTGGTCTCGTTCAGCAGGTCCCAATCCCATGGAGACCAGCAGGCTAAAAGCCACTGGCTTGAAATTCTCACTGCCAGCACAGTAGTCTGAAGTTGACCTGGGATGGTGGAGCTTGGTTGGGGGAGGGGCACCCGCCATTACTGAGGCTTGAATAGGCAGTTTTCCTCTGACAGTGAAAATACAGTCATGTATCCCTTAACAACAGGGATACCTTCTGAGAAATGCATTATTATTTTTTTATTATTATTCTTTAAGTTCTAGGGTACATGTGCATAACGTGCAGGTTTGTTACATATGTATACATGTGCCATGTTGGTATGCTGCACCCATTAACTCGTCATTTACATTAGGTATATCTCCTAATGCTATCCCTACCCCCTACCCCCTCCCCACAATAGGCCCTGATGTGTGATGTTCCCCTTCCTGTGTCCAAGTGATCTCATTGTTCAATTCCCACCTATGAGTGAGAACATGTGGTATTTGGTTTTCTGTTCTTGCGATAGTTTGCTGAGAATGATGGTTTCCAGCTGCATCCATGTCCCTACAAAGGACACAAACTTATCCTTTTTTATGGCTGCATAGTATTCCATAGTGTATATGTGCCACATTTTCTTAATCCAGTCTATCACTGATGGACATTTGGGTTGATTCCAAGTCTTTGCTATTGTGAACAGTGCTGCAGTAAACATACGTGTGCATGTGTCTTTATAGCAGCATGATTTATAATCCTTTGGGTATATCCCCAGTAATGGGATGGCTGGTTCAAATGGTATTTCTAGTTCTAGATCCTTGAGGAATTGCCACACTGTTTTCCACAATGGTTGAACTAGTTTACAGTCCCATCAACAGTGTAAAAGTGTTCGTATTTCTCCACATCCTCTCCAGCACCTGTTGTTTCCTGACTTTTTAATGGTTGCCATTCTAACTGGTGTGAGGTGGTATCTCATTGTGGTTTTGATTTGCAGAGAAATGCATTATTAAATGATTTCATTGTTGTGTGAAATCATAAAGCATACATACACAAATGTAGATGGTACAGCCTACTACACACCGAGGCTACATAGTCTACTGTTGGGTATAGCCTATTGCTCCTAGGCTGCAAATCTGTGCAGAATGTTACTGTACTGAATACTGCAGACAATTGTAACACAGTGGTAAGTATTTGTATATCTAAACACACATAAACCCAGAAAAGGTACAGTAAAAAATATGGCATAAAAGATAAAAAATGGTACACCTGTATAGGGCACTTACCACAAATGGTGGTTGAAGGACTGAAAGTTCCTCTGGATGAGTCAGTGAGTGAAAGGTGAGTGAACATGAGGGCCTAGGACATTAGTGTACCCTACTGTAGACTTTATAAACACTGTAAATGTAGACTATGTTAAATTTATAAAGGATATTTTCTTTTTTCAATTTATTTTATTTTATTTTTTATTATAGTTTAAGTTCTGGGATACATGTGCAGAATGTGCAGGTTTGTTACAGAGGTATACATGTGCCATGGTGTACCTATCAACCCATCATCTACATTTTAATAATATTCACTGTGCTATAAATTTCCCTCTTAACACTACTTTAGCTGTTTCCCAGAGATTCTGGTACATTGTCTCTTTGTTCTCATTGGTTTCAAATAACTTCTTTACTTCTACCTTCATCTTGTTATTTACCTAGTAGTTATTCAGGAGCAGGTTGTTCAGTTTCCATGCTGTTGTGCAGTTTTGAATGAGTTTCTTAATCCTGAGTTCTAATTTGATTGCACTGTGGTCTGAGAAAATGTTTGTTACTATTTCCCTTCTTTTGCATTTGCTGAGGAGTGTTTTACTTCCAATTATGTGGTCAATTTTAGAATAAGTGCTATGTGGTACCGAGAAGAATGTATATTCTGTGGCTTTGGGGTGGAAAGTTCTGTAGATGTCTATGAGGCCCACTTGTCCAGAGCTGAGTTCAAGTCCTGGTTATTCTTGTTAATTTTCTGTCTTGTTGATCTGTCTAATACTGACAGTGGGGTGTTAAAGTCTCCCACTTTATTGTATGGGAGTGTAAGTGTCTTTGTAGGTGTCTAAGAACTTGTTTTATGAATCTGGGTGCTCCTGTATTGGGTGCATATATGTTTAGGATAGTTAGCTCTTCTTGTTGCATTGATCTCTTTACCATTATGTAATGCCCTTCTTTGTCTTTTTTGATCTTTGTTGGTTTAAAGTCTGTTTCATCAGAGACTAGAATCACAACCCTTGCTTTTTTTGTTTGTTTGTTTGTTTTTAATTTGCTTGATAAATATTCCTCCATCCCTTTATTTTGAGCCTATGTGTGTCTTTGCACTTAAGATGGATCTCCTGAATACAGCACATTGATAGGTCTTGACTCTTTATTCAGTTTGCCAGTCTGTGTCTTTTAATTGGGGCATTAGCCCATTTACATTTAAGATTTTAAGCCCCATGTGAATTAGGTATTTCTCCTAAGTCTATCCTTCCCCTTGCCCTGCACCCCCTGACAGGCCCCGGTGTGTGATGTTCCCCTCCCTGTGTAAATGTGTTCTCATTGCTCAACTCCCACTTATGAGTGAGAATATGCAGTGTTTGGTGTTCTGTTCTTGCATTAGTTTGCTGAGAATGACAGGAACTCATGTTTTTTTATGGCTGCATAGTATTCCATGGTGTATATGGGCCACATTTTCTTTATCCAGTCTATCACTGATGGGCATTTGGGTTGGTCCCAAGTCTTTGCTATTGTAAAATAGTGCTGCAATAAACATACATGTGCATGTGTCTTTATAGTAGAATGATTTATAATCCTTTGGGTATATAACCAGTAATGGGATTGCTGGGTCAAATGGTATTTCTGGTTCTAGATCCTTGAGGAATCACCACACTGTCTTCCACAATGGTTGAACTAATTTATGCTCCCACTAACAGTGTAAAAGCATTCCTATGTCTTCACATCCTCACCAGCATATGTTGTTTCCTGACTTTTTAATTATTTCCATTGTAACTGGTGTGAGATGGTATCTCATTGAGGTTTTGATTTGCATTTCTCTAATGACCAGTGATGAGATTTTTTTCATGTGTCTGTTGGCTGCATAAATGTCTTGTTTTGAGAAGTGTCTGTTCATATCCTTCACCCACTTTTTGATGGGGTTGTTTGTTTTTTTCTTGTAAATTTGTTTAAGTTTCTTGTAGATTCTGGATATTAGCCCTTTGTCAGATGGATAGATTGCAAAAATTTTCTCCCATTCTGTAGGTTGCCTGTTCACTCTGATGAAAGTTTCTTTTGCTGTGCAGAAGCTCTTTAGTTTAATTAGATCCCATTTGTCAATTTTGGCTTTTGTTGCCATTGCTGTTGGTGTTTTAGTCATGAAGTCTTTGCCCATGCCTATGTCCTGAATGGTATGATTAGCCTAGGTTTTCTTCTAGGGTTTTTATGGTTTTAGGTCTTACGTTTAAGTCTTTAATTCATCTTGAGTTAATTTTTGTATAAGATGTAAGGAAGGGGTCCATTTTCAATTAAATTAAACTTAGATTACTGTAACCTTTTCATTTTATAAACTTTTTATTTAACTTTTTAACTCTCGCAATAACACATTTTAAAACACAAATACATTGAACAACTGCACAAAAAATTTTAAATATTCTTATTCTATAAGTTTTGTCTTTTTTTACTTTTCAAACTTTTTGTTAAAAACTAGGACACAAACACACACATTAGCTTAGGCCTACACAGGGTCAGGATCATGAATTTCATTGTCTTCCATCTCCATACCTTTTCCCATTGGAAGGTCTTCAGGGGCAATGGCACACATTGAACTACCATCGTCTGTGATAACAATGACTTATTCTGGAATAGCTCCTGAGGAACCTGCCTGACAGGCTATTTACAATTAACCTCTTTATAAGTAGAAGGAGTGTACTCTAAAACAGTGATTTAAAATATAGTAAGTACATAAACCAGGAACATAGTCATTTATTATTATGATCAAGTGTTATGTACTATAAATAATTGTATGTTCTATATGACTGGCAGCTATTCACACCAACATCACCACAAACACGTGAATAATGTGTTGCACTATGACATTCAATAGCTACAGTGTCACTAGGTGAATTTTTTAGTTCCATGATAACCTTATGAAGCCACTGTAGTATATACAGCCCTTAATTTATCAAAATGGCATGATGTAGTACATGACTATGCTCAGTTTATATGAGCACTTATTTTTCTCTAGGCCAATTATAGTTATTTTAATATTATTTCTAATAATACTATCCATAGGTGGAAGAAAGTTACATATAAATAACATACACATGTAGACATATATAAATATATAAACAGATGCAAATAGAGTCATGGCATCTCTTCTAAAAGTTTAGCCATGTATCAGGCATAATAATGTAAAACTCATTAGTTGGGTTCAAACTATGTTCTTGCCTTTTCAGATGGCTCAAGACTTTAATTAATATTTGTGTAAAGGGCATAAAATGTTTTCTATTTATCTGTTTATTTCTAAAAGATTCCTCTTTTTCTCCCTACTTATGAGTCTTTTCTCTGACGCTTGCATTTAGAAGATTTAGACATCTCAAAGTCACAGAGAAAGGATGTTATATTTTCTCCAGAAGGAGTTTTGGGACATATTTGCCTATTATCAGAAGTCAACCTCATTGAGACTGCAGATTACATTTTAGGTGAGTGACTGAGGAGACATCCACTGTATTTCCAATTAGTCTTTCTTCTTTTTATTCTTAGGTGGATGCTTTTACAATAACTTGGGAGTGTGTATAAGACCAAAAGTTAAATTTAGTTGTTCCAGATACCCCTGACTCATCTGAAGATCTAATTTTTTAAGGAAGTTGGTATTGATGAGGTTCAGATGGAAAAGACAAGAGACCAAAGAGGTTAGTAGGTTCAGAATAGTTTTCTATTAGCACACTGCAAAGATTTCCTTAAAGGGCTATTTTCTGAGTCATTCTGTGTTTTGGAATCTTTCGTACACAAATCAAAAAATGTATCTCATTGTATTTGAAACATTTGGGATTCCCCCCTCTTTTATTCCTAATGTACCCATAGATAAAAAATTTCATCTACAATAAAACTTCCCCATTATGGCCACTATAACTCTAAGTTATCTTCCTGAGATGCACCCATTTCTCTAGAAATGCACAGGTTCTAGGTCTGTAATTTTTAAACCTAAAATGCACTGGAGTTACAGACAGAGGAGTCCCAGACTCCTGAGATTTTGATAAACACATAATTCTCTGTTCTAAAATTCTACATCAGAGTTCCTTAACTGGACTCAGTCCAGTTCTTGTCGAACACCCAGTTCAACCTTTGAAATCCAAACCAGGTTTTGGTTAGACCTAGTCTGGAAGCTAGTGTACACTATACTGGACCTGGTCCAGTTTCTGTCAATCACTCAGCTCAACCTCTGGATCCTTTCAGAAATAAAACTTCTCAAATAAACTTATAGAGCTCAGGATGCAAAATGCAGAGAGCTCAGGATGCAAATGCAGGATGCAAAATGCAAAATCTGAGAGGCACTTACCCGTAACCTTTAGATGCAGCAAGAAATTAACACAATGGGCTCAGCAAGTACCTATGCCTGGTTGCTTACTGCTTCTGGGGATTACAAGGGGATCCTTCAGATCCCATTTCTGACACCAAACTGGTAAAAATCAAGGCACAACAAAATTTTCAAGTTTATTTCAATAGCAAGCAATTCATGAATTGGGAAACACACAAACCAAAAGCAGTACTCTGATGACAAAGCATCAGAGGCAAGTATTTATAGGATGAATGCAGAAGCAAAATTTGAAAATTATTTGATTGGTTGCTGTTATGAATTTGCCTTTTCTCTTTACCTTGCTGGAAAGTTCATAGTCACTAATCATATGTTGATTGGCTGCTTATGAATGACTGAGATTAAGTTTTGTTTCTGTCTAGAAACGACAGAAATGACTCAAGTTAAATTAATTTACCAGAAATAACCCAAATTAAGTTTTGCTTATGTTTTCAATTTAAGCATCATTAAAGCTATTTTTAATGCCTAATTAGTTTTGTTTGCTCAGAACCCACTCTCCACTTTAATTTTGTTTTAACAAGATGAATGTTGATGTTGAATTATTTAGCTGTGCCAAAGTGTCTGTTATAAATGCAGTACCACTAATTCTCTTAAGTTCTCTGAGTCACAAAGAAAGAGCCGGGGATGACATTTCTTGTCATCCCTTTCCCCATATGGACCACATGAGAGTCCACTAACAAGAGGCACTCAGGTGAGATTTGGGAGGTGGATGAGAAAGAAGGAGAATCATTCTCTGGTAGTGACAGCAAAGAGACAATGGGTGAACCACAGATGCATATTACAGCAGACGAGCACCTGAAAGCCACCAGCTCCGTGTAGCAGTGAGTTTCCCCAGGCCTGTGCATTCCCAGCTCTCCAAAGCATGTGACAGTCTCTAATTCCCTGGACGGAAAGTGCATCCTACTTTTAATACCTAAATGTGCTTCAGTTTTCCTAATTGACTCCTCTGTATCAGCTGAGGAACATGCAATGCTCTTTGGAAACAATGGAGGCAAAATAATTTTCAGAAATAACAGACCCCAGTAGTCCTGGGTTATAAAATATGAAAATGAGACTACTTACATCACAAGGGATTTGTGCCACATATCTAGCTAAATTCTTATTTGACAAGTGTAAAAGATTTTAAGATAATCTATACCACTAATTTATACTTTTGTCTTGAATTTACATCCCTCATAAATTTTGAAATATTTTGAGGCAAAACATTTCCAAAGTCTTTGTAAGACAGTGTCTTACATCACACTTCTCATCTAGTGCTCAAGAAAAATACTTGTGAATTTTCCAATTTTAGGTCAATTAGTCTTTGTTACTATTTAAAAAGTCTTGCCTCTATGGGCATTTTTTGGTGCCTTAATGGAAGCTATTTCATGTTTCCTATACATTTAATTTTTTAATTTTTGTCCACCTTGTTTTCCAACAAAATTTTCTATAACTGAAGTAATAACTTATTTTACCTTCTCTCCAACTAAAAATGTTGTTTTGTGTGTGTGCAATAATTTAAGTTTTATTGCTGTCAGTCATAAGCTCAGATCCTATTAAACATTGTTTAGTTTTTCATTGGTAAATGTTTAATTCCGGCTCGAGGTGACTAACTTTGTCAATTCTGCTTTTGGTTGTTGAGAGAAAGCTTTTTATCATGCACCCTATGTAACTGCTGAAAATGTCTCATCATAATAGTACACTCCGTTATCTTTCCTTTTTTTTTAACACAACAAACAAGCTGTGTGTTTTCTTTTGCTGTGCTGTGGCATATTACTATTACTATTAATCATGAAATTTGTGACATATCTCCTGCTCATCTATAGTTCTCTTTCCTGTTCTAATTGTAGCACTAGCTTAATCATCTCCATTCAATTCTGCATCAGCATTGTGCCTTCACTTCAAAATTAAAAACTTGTCTATACTTATTTTAAGCTAAAAAGTAATTTGTGTTATAAGTAAAATAATACTTAGCATTTAATTTTAATTATCATTTACAATATAGATAGGTGTAACTATAACTCATACTGTCTACATAAAATATTGAAATAAAGATATTATATCCTGATTAAAAAATTATTCAAACTGAATCAATCCTTTGACACTGACTAGATCAGTGATGTATCTACATGTGGTGCTGAAAACAATCCATATGGCAACACATTTGCAGTCCAATACAGATGCATCTCTATTTTCAAATTATTTCTTCTTCTTCTTCTTCTTCTTCTTCTTCTTCTTCTTCTTCTTCTTCTTCTTCTTCTTCTTCTTCTTCTTTTTTTCTTTTTTTAAGAGATGGGGTTCCACCATGTTGCCCAGGCTGATCTTGAAATCCTGGGCCAATTTACCTCCAATGTTAGCCTCCCAAAGTGCTGGAATTACAAGCGTGAGCCACCATGCCTGGCTCAGACGCTTCTCAACTTACAACAGAGTTACGTCTTGATAAATCCATTGTAAGGTGAAATATTGAAAGTCTAAAATGCACTCAATAAACCTAACCTACTGGTCATTATAGCTTGGCAACACAGTACACTGCAGGGTATCAGTTGTTTACCAGAGTAATCGTGTGCTGACTGGGAGTTGCAGCTCATTGCCACAGCTGAGCTTTGTGAGAGGGTATCACATGGCTTTCTACTGCATGCACAGAACTTTCATATCTTCATCAAGTCAAGAAATCCTAAGTCAAACCATCATAAGTCAGGGATGATCTGTAATATCTTAAGTGATGCAATAGTTAGAGGTATTTCCACCAAAATAGTAAAGTTGTGTTTCATGGTTAAATATTTTACATGGTTTCAAAATTTAAAAGTAATGACAACTGAATAAAATTTAAAATTTAGTTTCTCAGGTGTACCCCTATATATTAAGTGCTCAGTAGCCACATGTGGATAATAGCTACCCTATTGGATACTGTCATTTCTAGAAAATACTCAAATGTGGAATTTTAACACACACTTCCACATAATCCATGAGTGAAAAGACATCACAAGAAATATAGAAAGTATTTTAAAAGAATGATAGTGAAAATAGAATATTTTACAATGCGGGCCAGGCATAGTGGCTCATGCCTGTAATCTCACCACTTTGGTAGGCTGAAGCAGGAGGACTGCTTGAGCTCAGGAGTTTGAGACCAGCCTGGGCAACAAAGTGAGACCCCATCTCTACAAAAACTAAAAAATTCAACTGGGTGTGGTGATACATGCCTGTGGTCCAAGGTACACAAGAAGCTGAGGTGGGGGAATTGCTTGAGCCCAGGAGGTTGAGGCTTTAGTGAGCCATGATCATGCCACTGTACACCAGCCTGGGCAACAGAGCAAGATCCTGTCTCAAAAAAAAAAAAGAAAGGTAAAAATGTGTGAGATATAGATAAACATGCACAGAAGGACATTTTATAGCTTTATAGTTATATGTTTGAAAAGAAGAATTTTTAATAAGAAAAAGGATATTGTAGGTAATATGTTATAGAGGCTTTGGATATTATATCTTCTGCAGAATATTGAGTTTGCCCCAACAGGCACTTAAATTACTGACAGATCGCTTTTGCCTTGGGAAGGCTTGATCTTAGACATCATTAGAAGGGTTTGCTTTAATTTTGCTCTTCCTTCTAGGGCAAGTCTCTTAGTTCTGAGATGCAGTACTTAATCCTAAAATATGACCCTTTTGGTATTTTAGTGGAAATATACAAGTTTTCCAAGGTCTTCTGACTTGATGGACTGGAACTTGCAATTTTCTTTGCTACTGTGGGCAACTGCTGACATCTCTGATCAGTTCTTTCAACCTCCACAGAAGTTTTCCTGGGATCCTCTGGAGAGTACCCTGTGCTTGTACAGTTCAGGGTCAGCCAAGGATTTGAAGGGAGAAATGCAGAGCTTTTGGTGCCCACCCCAGAAATCCCCACCACTCCATCTCCCCGCTCTGCAGCTCTTTTATTTTGGGGAGTTCCCATGTAAATTTTTACGTGCTCTGGTTGTCCCAGGCTCCATCCTGCCAACCTCCAGGCCACTGTGAACATCTGGTGTGTGCTGTTTCTGCATCCAGACTGAATACTGCCTTAATGTGAAAAATCACATCAAGATGAGACCAGTGTGCTCCCCTCATCTTAAGGGTCATGTTCTCTGCAACAATGTCTACCTGCATTTGACCATTTCCCATGCCTTCAAAGTTGTTTTCTTAGTATTATAATTTTGAATTTTCTATACACTTTATAAATGTTATCACAAAAAGGTTAGAGGCTGAAACCTTTCTGTGACACTCCACACCTGCTTTGATCCACCAAGGAAGAAAATCCCTATGCTGACTGAGCTCAAATTCTCCAAATCCCTGTTTTTTCATCCTTCACTTTAGTGTAGAGATATTTTTAACAAACTCTATAAGCTGCTATTATCACAGCTTTGGCCAAGACAACCCTCCCTCATCACCATCACCCCCCACCACTAATTTCTTACTGGTTGATAGACTAGAGTTTCTAGAACATACCCACACATGCCTTCCCCATTCTCTGAAGTTGAAAGAGTGAGAGCTATGCAGAGACATCTGCCCCTATTCCTGAAATGTCATGGGAGATATCTTTCCTGGTGCTTAGTAATAAAGGAGAGAAAACACCATATTTGAGGTAATTAAAAACAACCTTTAATGAATGACATGTTTTGAGTGCCTTGCCAGTTAGTCGCTGAATGGATCTCATTTGGTCAAATGCTTGTGTTTTCTCCTATGACATTACTTAAGTTAATAGAGTTAAAATAATAGTGTCAAAATTTACAAAATTACCTCCTATCTGAATGAAAATGCAAATGATTCTAACTTTTACTTCAGTAGCTCTGGAGTTTTAAGTCTGTTCACTTAGAAAGAAAATGGTCTTGACTAACTTATACTTAAACTATTTACCAGTTCCCTCAAATTTAACATAAATGTAAGACATTGCCAACTAGAATACCAATAAGATTTTTTTGGGGGGGGGGGGAAATTACACAATGATTTTAACTTTCACATAGAAGAAAAAAATGCCTGAGAATCGCAAGGTAAATATGAAAATGAAGACTGAGGCAAAAATTGGCTCCCACATTATAGTCAAAGCCACTGTAACCAAATCAATATTTTATTCATACAGGAGTAGAAAAGTAGAACACATGAACAGAAATAAAGATTCTGACACAAATCTTAAGGAGTGTGAATGAGAATCGAATGTATGATAAACGTTGCATTTTCAGTTCAATGGGAAATTGATTGCTTACTTACTAAATGATTGTGGCACAAAGGCCATCTTCAGCATACACCAAATAACTCTGTGCTCTGCTTTGAGACACTTTTCTGAATCTGTTAGCAAGAGAACTGC
This sequence comes from Theropithecus gelada, assembly GCF_003255815.1. NCBI lineage: Eukaryota > Metazoa > Chordata > Mammalia > Primates > Cercopithecidae > Theropithecus > Theropithecus gelada. Next base: position 174,660,466 of record NC_037670.1, read on the forward strand.
TGAAGCTTTCTCAGATGTCTGCTGTGTTCTAGGGAAGCTGGGGGATGGCCTCAGAGCAGGAGGCCACAGATTGGGTGTCTGGCTGTTGAGAATCTCCAACAGCGGACAAGTGTCCAGGTAGACCTGAGGCTGTGCCCTGCGATTTCTGATCATCTCTCAGCACTGTCCCCACAAGCTGTACTTCCCACCCCTCTCAGGAGAAAGTAGCTAAAGACCCCCTGCCAGGCAGCTTGAAGAAAGGAAAAGAGGAATATATTGGGGAGCAGTTTCCCCATTGCCTCCTATTATCTTCCCAAATGTTGGTCAACTCCCCAGGAGCATCTTGGACCTCAGAGAAGCTGGGGTGCACCCGAGGCACATCAGTCTCCTCTTGCAGGCAGGCGGCTTCCTGCCTGAGGCCTGAGTCAGGCTGATATCCTACTCCCTTCTCATCCTGTCCAGTATCACTTCTTATAAGCCCCAACTGTAGCAACAGCCTTCCAGGAAAACATCATGGACTTCAGAGTTCTCCCATAGACCAGGTAGGCTGCCTTGCAAGATGTTTAAGTCACTCCACTGCTTCCTTTGCAGGTCCCCTTTCTTGCCTGCCTCCTTGCATTCGACCCCCACAAATACCTTGCTAGGGAACCCGTTTGCACATGCAGACACTCACCCCATCCACATGCTCCTATTATCAAGGGAGAAGGGAGGGGTGGCAGTGAAGGGTGCAGCAGGTTGAAAGTAGTCTGTGCCTTCTAGGAGGTGAAGGCAAATATCATGAGTGGCCATGAAACCCAGGGGAAAAGGGGAAGTAACAGATGCAAGTCGTCTCTAATATAAGTCTACCTTGATGGGGTGGTGTGACCTCCTCTGCCCAAGTCCACTTGCATCTCTAGGGGCTTCCATGTTCTGTAGCCACGACAAGGAACCACCTTCTTGACCACAGCCTAGCTTCTTGGATACCCTGCCCCCGACTTCTCCCATCATTCCCACTAGGAAGTTCCAACGGGGCTTGTTTGTTACAGTTCAAGAGTGAACAAAAGGGCTGCTCCTCCTGCCTCCATCCCTGTTCCTCCTTGCTCTCCTCTCAGCCCAGTCTCCAACCCTCCCCATGTCTCAGCACCACTGCCATGTTCCAGCCACCAGACACAACAGGCACCTTAAACCATCATGGTGTGGGGAGAGATGAGAAGTCATCTGGTCAACAGCTCGCACAGAGCTGCTGCACCAAGTGTGACTGCATGACTCCAGTGCAGTCAAAAGCTGTGGAAGTTACACAGAAGTAAAAGATACAGTCCTGCCCTCAAGAAACTTTGGTTCTATCACAGTATAGGCAAGTAAACCATGAAAGGCAATGCCAATGAGATAGAAGGTCCAATAGGAAGACAGCATGCTGTTGGCGCACAGAGGAGGGAGGACCCAGATGTTCTAGAAGAAGGAATGAAGAAACTGGGATGTGATCTGGGCACACTAGACGCCGTCCTCCAGCCCCATGCCTCTCTTCCTACACCAGACATCATGACCTGGAGACTGGGAAGCACTCCATGGGATGGAAAGAGAAACAGAGGACTGGACACAGGGGTGCAAGGGCTGATGGTGTCCTTGGCTCAAGTCCAGCACAGGCTCAAAGGTCAGCCCTCCCCAACAGGCGTCTGTGGGCTTCCTCAGATTCCTTCTGGATCTGGGACAGTCCTTCCATCCATGACTCTTCACCAGGCATGTCCTCAGAGCCCTGATCCTGTGTTACTTTCCTTTCCTGTAGTTCTTTGAGCGACAAGTTTTGCTGGATATATTGGTAAGCCTTGTTGCTGTAATAGTGGCCTTCGTTTTCCCACAAGATGGCTTTGACATTCTCCATAAGCTCTTGCAGTTGGGCCTCCTGCTCCTCCCCCTGAGCCCTGTTGTTGAAGCTGCAATGGCGCCGTGCAACGGTCACATCCAGCTGGGCGAGGGCCTGGTTGTCGGTCTCTCGCACATAGTCTTCCAGGGAGCCGCCGGCCAGGTCTTCCTTCCGGGTGAACACCAGGATGGTGTGACCCAGAACCCCCACTCCAAAGACCTCCTGCAGGCGTCTGACCACCTGCTGATCCTCATCTGTGAACCGGCCCAGCTGTGTCACCAGGAGCACAGCATGGGGCCCTGGGGAGGATAAGATGATGGCTTGGCGGATAGCGGCTGCCGCCTCCGGCAGGACCTGGGAGGACAAAATGTCAGGTGTGTCAATCACCTCAAGTTCCTTCCCAGCCCACTCTCGGCTCCCTCTCTGGGAGGTCTTGGTCACGGGTCTGGTGCTGAGTTTAGACTCAAAGACGTCCCTGCCAAGGATGCTGTTTCCTGTTGCACTTTTCCCACTTCCTGTTTTCCCCACAAGAATGAGCCTCAGTCTCCTTGGGGTCTTCTGTTCTTTCTCCCTTAGACCTAGAAGTATCCAAAGAAAGCAGAAGGAACTGGGGTTAGGGCCCATGTACCCCATCTTGTTCTCACCAGAAGCCCCTGGGTGTACCCCCAGACTGCAGGGGCAGATTGTCAAAGACCAACATCTGCCTTGAAACCAGTGCTGGACCACCATTCTGGGTCCACATTCTTGAAGGTGGGGCTGAACATTCTCTCCCAGTGAAAGAGTGGAGCCTAGAGAGAAAAGCGAGACTTGGCCAATAGAACACCAAGACACCCAATACCAGGGTTTTTAGATATGACTGGGGAAGAAGGCAGGAAGGAAATTCCCTTCTCCTGGTCTTGCAGGTCCCAAGACCCAGAGCACATAAAGAAGTGACAAGTAATAGCCGGTTTCCCAGTCTTGTCTCCACTGAAGACATTGATGTATCTCAGATGACAGAGCATGAAGCTGGCATGTGGCAGCATGGGGGCAGTCACCTCCTGGGTACCAACAGGCCTTGCTGTGGCCTGCCAGCCACCCTTGGCTTTGACCCACACACCAATTCTGAGTGACACTGGCCCCCCTCCAGCTTCCCCAAGGTGGTTGGAAAGGAATTCGAGTGAATGGGCAGGAGTCTGGGCAGTAGATGTTCTTCCCCACCCACCTAGCCCAGTGCAGAGCCAGAGGAGACAGGAACCCCCATCTGAGAAGCCTGGAGCTAGCACACACCACTGGACTTTACTAAAGCCAAATGCATCACTTGAGATCTGGAGAGGATTCTTAAGGGAATAGCTAACTTTGATTGCTGTAACAAAAGGTCAAACCGGTGTTAGCACAGGTATTGGTAATTGGTAACCTATTGTAGTAGGTTAACATGGCTTTTTCCAGATGGGTCAGGCCATTTAAGTTCATAAAGTAAAAGGTCATTCATATTAAAATACATAATGAATCACAAATAATGTATTCTGGCCAGGAAAGGGCTGGGTTTCCAGCTTTTCTAAATCCTGCCTGAAAGTTAAGCGCCTGACCCTGTGGGTCAGGCTTTAGGGAAAGGGACGCCCTCGATAAGGCAGAGCCCAGATGTGAGGCAGCAGCCAAGTACATTCTGCTTGTTCGCAAGGCGCTTTCAACCTTACAACTGTGACAGCTCCACTTTGGAGTCAAACACCCACACAGGGTCTTGGTCCAAGGCCACTTATTTTTGTCACACCCACTGTCAGCACATCCTTCCTGAGGAAGAACATCCACCATGTGAAAGCCTTTCCCTTGGGACTGGCATGGTGAGTTAGTCATTGGTGCTATTTTTTGCCTCCTTTTATCTACCATACCTACCCGGGGGTCTTTTTTCTTATTTTGGCTAGTGATAAGAAGGGCCCTACCTCAAAGACCTCTGATGGTGACTGAGGTGGGTAAACTTCTGCGACCAGGGGACACCAGCTGCCTCTCCAAGCACATCATGGTGGCGGAGCTGTGTCCCACCTGCACCCCAAATGTTTCCCACCCGCTCCTCTCTCCTCATTCGCTTTACCTCCTGACAGCTCCAGCACAGGATCCTGGGACAGCTCTTCTCGGGGATTCTCCTGGGGCATGTGTTCACATTCATCTTCCTCCATCTACATAAAAAAAAATCATATGTTCTACTGACTTTCCAAATGAGTTTCAACAGCTACCTGCCTTTCGCCTTTCTCTTGCCAGGGGAAAGTTTTTTGCATTAGTTTAGGGTTGGGGTGGGACTGAGTGAGGCAATGGAAGAAGGGGTCTAAGACACTCTCTGCTGTCTTTAGGGACCCTATTTCTTTAGGGACCCTATCCCCCGCCCCCTCCACTGTGGTCTCCATAAGTTTAAGAGATTTTACAGATAAAGGTGCAACTGGCCTGGGACCTGAGGAATGGATGATATTTGGATAGACACAGGGTCTGGAACTGTTCTGGGAGGTGGGGGGAGGTGGAGGGGGAGGCAGTGGGGAGAAGGTGGGGGAAGGAGAGGAGGAAGAGGAGGAGGAGGAAGGGAAGCACAGAAGCAGGTGTGATTCTGATCCTGTGTGCCCTGGGAGCAGTAGGAAGTCTAGTGTGCCTGGAGGACGTGAATGAGTAGGATGTTGTTGGAAGGGTCTTGGGGCCAGACTTTGGAGAAGACTGTGCAGTGAGGATTGCAGAGAACTGGGATTGCAGGGGCTGAGCTGGGAAGGAAGCCAGAGACCTCAGGGGAGATGCAACCACCAGTTAGGTCTACCTGGGCCTCAGCATCCCATCAGTATGAATGTTGGACCTGAACTAGATGCCTGTGAATGTCTCTTCCCCAATTAAGGTCCCAACATACTTCATAACATTTTTTAGAGCAATTCTTAGTCCTCTTTGCAAATTAGGGCCACATCATTCCCAACCAGGAACTCCTGTCCCCCTTCCCATGACAGCAATGTGTCCTGGCTTCATGGACTAACACAGTTCTGTATGTCAAGATCCCATAAGGTTCTCTCTGCGGATTTTCTCTGTGCGACTGAGGAGGAAGTTGCATGGTCCATGACTGTTTTTCCAGATCATGTAGGACATTCATAACCAGATGAAACAGATCCAGATGAAGGGTCTGGGGTGTGGGGAAACCTAAGTCCAGGGGAACCTGATAGACAGGTTTTTCTCATTGTCACATTGTTGTATGTTTGTTCTACTCTGCTCACCTGGCAAACACTCCAGTCCTCCCCAGATCCCAGGAGTGTATATGTGGATATTGCTTTATGATTGGTAGATATCAATTTTGCAGTGCTGGGCTGGGGATGGAGGGAGTCCAGGAAGGTCTGGTGACTTTCTAGCAAGAAAGAAAAAGCAGACCAGGCGGACAGCCTTACTCAAACTTGAACAGCCAGATTCTGGAAAGAGTCCAATATTTCACCTACCAAAGGGAGTTCAGGTCTTCCTAACTGGTGGTCTCTCAATCTCTTTGTCCCTGACTTCCTTACATCCCTGGAGGAAACTGAGGCAGCACTTTACCAATGTAATCTCATTCCTCCTTTAGAGAGAACAGGCAGGCAGCTTAACAGGAAACAACAGCCGGGTGGGACTAGGCTGTGGCATGCAGCAACCTGCACTGTGCCCTCGCAGGGTTTTGGGTCCAAGGCGCCTCCCTGCCTCCTCCTGGACCCTGCCTGGAATGGCGCCTCCCATATTGGCCACAGTGTGTGTTGTCTCCAACACAGAAGATGGAACAGATAGTACCATCCTTGTCATGTTGCTCTGGAAGAAAGCAAAACTCAGAGAAGCATCTTGCCAAATATTAAACAGTGACTTTGTCACAGGGCAAAAAGTTCTCCAGACTTGTTGGTCACAGCTCTTTTTATCACATCACAAACCTGCACACACCACAGCACACAAAAATACACAACACACACACACAAAACACATGTACCACTCACACACATGCAGATGAACACACAAACACATACACACACAAACACAAATATACATACACAACACACACATATGCAAACAACACTCACATACACATACAACACAAACATCACACACACAAATACCACTCACATTCATGTTAACACATACAAACACGTAAACACACATATACAACACAAACACCCACACATACACATCCAAATATGACACACACAATTACTCAGACTTACCTCTGCACCAGCTAACAGAGAAGAGAAAGGGCCACGTTTCTTGTCTCTCAGCCACACACTCTCACGGAGGAGGCAGAGGAAAGCTTCCATGGTGTATGAACAACATGGAGGACAAGGCTGATGTTTGCTTATATTTTCAGCAAAATGTGATCGAAGAGCTGGGCTGGAGACCTGCCTTGAAACAGCAGTGTCTGCTGGAGATGGAGGAACAGGAAGTGGGCAGGAACACCCGCCCTCCTGAGTCAGGGAGCCTACTGTTGCACTTTGCAGCCTCGGAAGTAGAAAAAGGGAGGATACTAGTGGTGGGATTATTTTTATCCTGAGCCAGGATAACTAGAACTCAGAGCTTAAAAAAAAGCAGATGCCTCAGAAAGACCTGTGTCAGGAAGAGTGACTTTCTCCTGATGTCTCTTTTCTAAACCCCACCCCCTCCCCAGGGAACTTCTATGCCTCAGTATTGGAGCAAATGGTCATTGTCTCCTTTCTTCCCCAGCCTCTCCTTCCTTTAATAGTTTCTCTCAGGACAAGGTCTGATACTCATTACCTGTAAGGCATGAATCATTGGCAATGACAATTGTTACAGCTTCTAGAAGATCTGCACTATAAGAAGAGGGAAAATACAAAATAATGTCTAAAATGTAGGGTTAAAGAGAGCACTTGTTATGGGAGAAGAACAATATTTTAAACAGAGGCTAAGGGAGAAAAAACCTCAGCATCCTCAAAAACATGTTTTCTAGGACTTTACTGACAGGTCTGATCACTGTGGCTAAAGGGAAGCCATTGAAGGAAGAAATTGAGAACATAGGAGCATAGGTGATGATATTGTTACCACATGATTTTAAAATGTTAAGATTCCCTTAAAAAAATCCACTCAATCTACCATAATAGTTCTAATTTTCTTTTGTTCTGTTCTGGTTGATAGTCATGGTGTATTTACTAAAATTGTTACATAGTATGTGTGTGTGCGTGTGATATTTTAGATATATATATATATATCTTCTAATGTTCTACTTAAATTATTCTGTAAATACCCTGACATAATTAATTTTTTTTGAGACAGAGTCTTATTCTGTCACCCAGGTTGGAGTGCAGTGGTGTGATATCAGTTCACTGCAACCTCATCCTCCCAGGTTCAAGTGATTCTCATGCCTCAGCCTCCCGAGTAGCTGGAATTAGAGGTGTCCGCATGCCCAGCTAATATTTTGTATTTTTAGTACAGACAGGGTGTTGCCATGTTGGCCAGGCTGGTCTTGAACTCCTGACCTCAAGTGATCTGCCCACCTTGGCCTCCCAAAGTGTTGGGATTATGGGCATGAGCCACCACGCCTGGCCTAACATGATTAATTCTTAAAAGTCATGTGTTGATCTTTACCATTCCATTGCCTAAGTATTTGGAAAGTATTTAGAATGTTATTACTCCACCCATAATTGAAATTAACCATCTATTTTGAATTTTAATCATTTCCATCTTCTGCAAGCTGACCCTGGAGAGTTGCCAGACCTGTGGTTGACTGAGCAAGCCAGGGATCATTCAGCTCAGTGTTCAGTCAGTCATGAGACTTGGGAAGTGTTTGTTACTGCAAGGTAATCTGGCCTAACCTGATTGATACAGCATATGAATCTGATGTTGGTTCTTTTGGGTTGTTTTTTATTTTTTGTTTTTCTTTTTCGCTGACTCTCACTTTTGGTGATTTCTTTTCTGGAATTACACTCACAGTCTTTGATTGTGAACTTAAGTATGGAAATCCTTGGGATTGAAATCAAGGTGGCTTTACTCCAAAGAGGATTTGTGTATATTTTTATCAGGAACTGACAAGGGGGTGCTGGCACTACTAAACTGAGACCACTTCAACCCCATTTTCAGATTTCTGGCTTAATCCAGAAATTCCTCAATCTACAACTCACTTTACAACTGATTCCAAATTTAGGCTCCAGAGAGTATGGCTGAGAGCTTCATTTGCTCCTGGGGCAACCAGTCTTCCCTTTGAGTTTATGGCTTTACTGCCATTTCAGTTTAAGATTTATTTATTTATTTATTTATTTATTTACTTACTTACTTACTTACTTATTTATTTGGTTATTTAAAATAATTTTCCCACATAGTGTTATCCCTCACTTCCTGCAAGCCAAATAATGTATTCTGTTGTTTTGTTGAGGGAGGTCCTCTGTATCCTAATGTCTTAAACATAGCATATTTACAAAGAATGTAATTCACAATCTCTGTCACGATCTTGTTTCTTTTTTTATTATTATACTTTAAGTTCTGGGGTACATGTGCAGAGTGTACAGGTTTGTTACAAAGGTATACACATGCCGTGGTGGTTTGCTGCACCCACCAACCCATCATCTACATTAGGTATTGCTCCTAATGCTATCCCTCCTCCAGCCCCCCACCCCACAGCAGGCCCTGGTATGTGATGTTCCCCTCCGTGTTCCATGTGTTCTCATTGTTCAACTCCCACTTATGAGTGAGAACATGCAGTGTTGGAGTTTCTGTTCTTGTGTTAATTTGCTGAGAATGATGGTTTCCAGAATCATCCATGTCCCAGCAAAGGACATGAGCTCATCCTTTTTCATGGCTGCATAGTATTCCATGGTGTATATGTGCCACATTTTCTTTATCCAGTCTATCATCGATGGGCATTTCGGTTGGTTCAAGTCTTTGCTATTGTGAACAATGCCAAGATAAATATACGTGTACATATGTCTTTATAGTACAATGATTTATAATCCTTAGGGTATACACCCGGTAATGGGATTGCTGGGTCAAATGGTATTTCTAGTTCTAGATCCTTGGGGAATCACCACACTGTCTTCCACAATGGATGAACTACTTTACACTCCCACCAACAGTGTAAAAGTGTTCCTATTTCTCCACATCCTCTCCAGCATCTGTTGTTTCCTGACTTTTTTTTTTAAGTTTTTAGAGTTATTTTCATTTATTTATTTTTTTTTATTATACTTTAAGTTCTAGGGTACATGTACATGTGCCATGTTGGTGTGCTGCACCCATTAACTCGTCATTTACATTAGGTATATCTTCTAATGCTATCCCTTCCCCCTCCACCCTCCCCACAATAGGCCCCAATGTGTGATGTTCCCCTTCCTATGTCCAAGTGATCTCATTGTTCAGTTCCCACCTATGAGTGAGAACATGTGGTGTTTGGTTTTCTGTTCTTGCGATACTTTGCTGAGAATGATGGTTTCCAGCTGCATCCATGTCCCTACAAAGGACACAAACTCATCCTTTTTTATGGCCGCATAGTATTCCATGGTGTATATGTGCCACATTTTCTTAATCCAGTCTGTCACTGATGGACATTTGGGTTGATTCCAAGTCTTTGCTATTGTGAATAGTGCTGCAATAAACATACATGTGCATGTGTCTTTATAGTAGCATGATTTATAATCCTTTGGGTATATCCCCAGTAATGGGATGGCTGGGTCAAATGGTATTTCTAGTTCTAGATCCTTGAGGAATCACCACACTGTCTTCCACAATGGTTGAACTAGTTTACAGTCCCACCAACAGTGTAAAAGTGTTCCTATTTCTCCACATCCTCTCCAGCACCTGTTGTTTTCTGACTTTTTAATGATTGCCATTCTAACTGGTGTGAGATGGTATCTCATTGTGGTTTTGATTTGCATTTCTCTGATGGTGAGTGATGATGAGCATTTTTTCATGTGTCTGTTGGCTGTATAAATGTCTTCTTTTGAGAAGTGTCTGTTCATATCCTTTGCCCACGTTTTGATGGGGTTGTCTGTTTTTTTCTTGTAAATTTGTTTGAGTTCTTTGTAGGTTCTGGATATTAGCCCTTTGTCTGATGAGTAGATTGCAAAAATTTTCTCCCATTCTGTAGGTTGCCTTTGACTCTGATGGTAGTTTCCTTTGCTGTGCAGAAGTGCTTCAGCTCAATTAGATCCCATTAATCAATTTTGGCTTTTGTTGTTGTTGCTTTTGGTGTTTTAGACATGAAGTCCTTGTCCATGCCTATGTCCTGAATGGTATTACCTAGGTTCTCTTCTAGGGTTTTTATGGTTTTAGGTCTAACATTTAAGTCTCTAATCCATCTTGAATTAATTTTCGTATAAGGAGTAAGGAAAGGATCCAGTTTCAGCTTTCTACTTATGGCTAGCCAATTTTCCCAGCACCATTTATTAAATAGAGAATCTTTTCCCCATTTCTTGTTTTTGTCAGGTTTGTCAAAGATCAGATGGCTGTAGATGTGTGGTATTATTTCTGTGGGCTCTGTTCTGTTCCATTGGTCTATATTTCTGTTTTGGTACCAGTACCATGCTGTTTTGGTTACTGTAGCTTAGTAGTATAGTTTGAAGTCAAGTAGCATGATGCCTCCAGCTTTGATCTTTTGGCTTAGGATTGTCTTGGCAATGTGGGCTCCTTTTTGGTTCCATATGAACTTTAAAGTAGTTTTTTCCAATTCTATGAAGAAAGTCATTGTTAGCTTAATGGGGATGGCATTGAATCTATAAATTACCTGGGGCAGTATAGCCATTTTCACGATATTGATTCTTCCTATCTATGAGCATGGTATGTTCTTCCATTTGTTTATGTCCTCTTTTATTTCACTGAGCAGTGGCTTCTAATTCTCCTTGAAGAGGACCTTCACATCCCTTGTAAGTTGGATTCCTAGGTATTTTACTCTCTTTGAAGCAATTGCGAATGGGAGTTCATTCATGATTTGGCTCTCTGTTTGTCTGTTATTGGTGTATAAGAATGCTTGTGATTTTTGCACATTGATTTTGTATCCTGAGACTTTGCCAAAGTTGCTTATCAGCTTAAGGAGATTTTGGGCTGAGACAATGGGGTTTTCTAAATATACAATCATATCATCTGCAAACAGGAACAATTTGACTTCTTCTTTTCCTAACTGAATACCGTTTATTTCTTTCTCTTGCCTGATTGCCCCAGCCAGAACTTCCAACACTAAGTTGAATAGGAGTGGTGAGAGAGGGCATCACTGTCTTGTGCCAGATTTCAAAGGGAATGCTTCCAGTTTTTGCCCATTCAGTATGATATTGGCTGTGGGTTTTCATAAATAGCTCTTATTATTTTGATATACATTCCATCAGTACCGAATTTATTGAGAGTTTTTAGCAGGAAGGGCTGTTGAATTTTGTCAAAGGCCTTTTCTGCATCTATGGAGATAATCATGTGGTCTTTGTCTTTGGTTCTGTTTATATGCTGGATTATGTTTATTGATTTGTGTATGTTGAACCAGCCTTGCATCCCAGGGATGAAGCCCACTTGATCATGGTGGATAAGCTTTTTGATTTGCTGCTGGATTCGGTTTGCCAGTATTTTATTGAGGATTTTTGCATCGATGTTCATCAGGGATATTGGTCTAAAATTCTCTTTTTTTGCTGTGTCTCTGTCAGGCTTTGGTATCAGGATGATGTTGGCCTCATAAAATGAGTTAGGGAGGATTCCTTCTTTTTCTATTGATTGGAATAGTTTCAGAAGGAATGGTACCAGCTCCTCCTTGTACCTCTGGTACAATTCGGCTGTGAATCCATCTGGTCCTGGACTTTTTTTGGTTGGTAGTCTATTAATTATTGCCTCAGTTTCAGAGCCTGCCATTGGTCTATTCAGGGATTCAACTTCTTCCTGGTTTAGTCTTGGGAGAGTGTATGTGTCCAGGAATTTATCCATTTCTTCTAGGTTTTCTAGTTTATTTGCATAGAGGTGTTTATAGTATTCTCTGATGCTAGTTTGTATTTCTGTGGGGCTGTGGTGATATCCTCTTTATCTTTTTTTATTGCATCTATTTGATTCTTCTCTCTTTTCTTCTTTATTAGTCTTGCTAGCAGTCTGTCAATTTTGTTGATCTTTTCAAAAGACCAGCTGCTGGATTCATTGATTTTTTTGAAGGGTTTTTTGTGTCTCTATCTCCTTCAGTTCTGCTCTGATCTAGTTATTTCTTGCCTTCTGCTAGCTTTTGAATGTGTTTGCTCTTTCTTCTCTAGTTCTTTTAATTGTGATGTTAGGGTGTCAATTTTAGATCGTTCCTACTTTCTCTTGTGGGCATTTAGTGCTATAAATTTCCCTCTACACACTGCTTTAAATGTGTCCCAGAGATTGTGGTATGTTGTATCTTTGTTCTCATTGGTTTCAAAGAACATCTTTATTTCTGCCTTCATTTCATTACGTACCCAGTAGTTATTCAGGAGTAGGTTGTTCAGTTTCCATGTAGTTGAGTGGTTTTGATTGAGTTTCTTAGTCCTGAGTTCTAGTTTGATTGCACTGTGGTCTGAGAGACAGTTTGTTATAATTTCTGTTCTTTTACATTTGCTAAGGATAGCTTTACTTCCAACCATGTGGTCAATTTTGAAATGTGTGATGTGGTGCTGAGAAGAATGTATATTCTGTTGCTTTGGGGCGGAGAGTTCTGTAGATGTCTATTAGGTCCACTTGGTGCAGAGTTGAGTTCAATTCCTGGATGTCCTTGTTAACTTTCTGTTTCATTGATCTGTCTAATGTTGACAGTGGTGTGTTAAAGTCTCCCATTATTATTGTATGGGAGTGTTGACAGTGGGGTGTTAAAGTCTCCCATTATTATTTTATGGGAGTCTAAGTCTCTTTGTAAGTCTCTAAGGACTTGCTTTATGAATATGCTCCTGTATCGGTTGCATATATATTTAGGATAGTTATCTCTTCTTGTTGAATTGATTGCTTTACCATTATGTAATGTCCTTTGTCTCTTTTGATCTTTAATGGTTTAAAGTTCGTTTTATCAGAGACTAGGATTGCAACCCCTGCCTTTTTTTGTTTTCCATTTGCTTGGTAGATCTTCCTCCATCCCTTTATTTTGAACGTATGTGTGTCTCTGCATGTGAGATGGGTCTCCTGAATACAGCAAACTGCTGGGTCTTGACTCTTTATCCAATTTGCCAGTCTGTGTCTTTTAATTGGACCGTTTAGTCTACTTACATTTAAGATTAATATTGTGTGAACTTGAGCCTATCATTATGATATTAGCTGGTTATTTTGCTCGTTAGTTGATGCAGTTTCTTCCTAACATCGGTGGTCTTTACATTTTGGCATGTTTTTGCCATGGCTGGTACCGGTTGTTTCTTTCCATGTTTAGTTTTTCCTTCTTTTTACTCTTTTTTCTCTACACTTCTCTTCTCGCTTCATTTCATTCATTTGATCTTCAATCACTGATACTCTTTTTCCAGTTGATCAAGTCATTTACTGAAGCTTGTGCATTTGTCACATAGTTCTTGTGTCATGGTTTTCATCTCTATCAGTTCATTTATGGACTTCTCTGCATTGGTTATTCTAGTTACCCATTCTTCCCTTCTTTTTTCAAGGTTTTTAGTTTCTTTGTGCTGGGTACATAGTTCCTTCTTTAGCTCTGAGAAGTTTGATCAACTGAGGCCTTCTCTCAACTCGTCAAAGTCATTGTCCATCCAGCTTTGTTCCATTGCTGGCGATGAGCTGCATTCCTTTGGAGGGGGTGATGCAGGCAATTTAGAGATACCAAATCTAAACCTACTCTAATTCCTTTAATTACTGAAAAAGAATCAGCTGGGCGCAGTGGCTCATGCCTGTAATCCCAAAACTTTGGGAGGCCAAGGAAGGTGGATCATGAGGTCAGAAGATCAAGACCATCCTGGCTAACACGGTCCCCAAGGTCTATTGTATCATTCTTATGTCTTTGTGTCCTCATAGTTTAGCTCCCACATATCAGGGAGAACATATGATATTTGGTTTTCCATTCCTGAATTACTTCACTTAGAATAATAGTCTCAAATCTCATCCAGGTTACTGAAAATTGTGTTATTTCATTCTTTTTATGGCTTTGTAGTATTCCATCACATACACACACACACACATACACACACACACACACACACACACACACACACACACTACAGTTTCTTTATCCACTCTTTGATTAATGGGAATTTGGATTGGTTCCATGATTTTGCTGTTGTGAGCTGTGCTACTATAAACATGCATGTGCAAGTATCTTTTTTGAATAATGACTTCTTTTCCTCTGGGTAGATATCCAGTAGTGAGATTGCTGGATCAAATGGTAGTTCTACTTTTATTTCTTTAAGGAATCTCCATGCTGTTTTCCATGGTGGCTGTATTTGTTTACATTCCCACCAGCAGTGTAGAAGTGTTCCCTGTTCACCGCATCCACACCAACATCTACTGTTTTTTGATTGTTGGATTATGGCCATTCTTGCAGGAGTAAGGTGGTATTGCATAGTGGTTTTGATTTGCATTTCCCTGATCATTAGTGATGTTGAGCATTTTTTCATATGTTTGTTGGCCATTTGTATATCTTCTTTTGAGAATTGTCTGTTCATGTCCTTAGCCCACTTTTAGATGGGATTGTTTTTTTTCTTACTGATTTGTTTTTGTTGTAGATTCTTAATATTAGTCCTTTGTCAGTTGTGTAGATTATTAAGATTTTCTCCCACTCTGTGGGTTGTCTGTTTACTCTGCTGACTGTTTCTTTTGCCATGCAAAAGCTCTTTAGTTTAATTAGGTCCCAGTTATTTATCTTTGTTTTTATTGCATTTGCTTTTGGGTCATGAAATCCTTGCCTAAGCCAATGTCTACAAGGGCTTCTCCAATGTTATCTTCTAGAATTTTTATAGTTTTAGGTCTTAGGCTTAAGTCCTTACTCCATCTTGAGTTGATTTTTCTATAAGGTGAGAGATGAGGATCCAGTTTCATTCTCCCACATGTGGCTGTCAATTACCCCAGCAACATTTGTTGAAAAGGGTGTCCTTTCCTCCACTTTATGTTTTTGTTTGCTTTGTTGAAGATCAGTTGGCTATAAGTATTTGGGTTTATTTCTGGATTCTCTATTCTGTTCCATTGGTGTATGTGCCTATAAAGCAGTAATCACACTGTTTTATAGTTTGAAATTAGGTAGCATGATGCATTCAGATTTGTTCTTTTTGTTGAGTCATGCTTTGGCTATGTGGGCCCCTTTTTGGTTCCATATGACGTTTAGAATTGTTTTTTCTAATCCCGTGAAGAATGATGGTGGTATTTTGATGGGGATTGCGCTGACTTTGTTGATGGCTTTTGGCGGTATGGTCATTTTCACAATATTGATTCTACCCATCCATGAGCATGGGATTTGTTTTCATTAGTGTCGTCTATGATGTCTTTCAGAAGTGTTTTGTAGTTTTCCTTATAGAGGTGTTTCAGCTCCTTGGTTAGGCATATTTCTAAGAATTTTATTTTATTTTATTTTATTTATTTTTTCAGTTATTGTAAAAAAAAAGGTTGAGTTCTTGACTTGATTCTCTGCTTGGTTGCTGTTGGTGTATAGAAGAGCTACTGATTTGTGTACATTAATCTTATATCCAGAACCTTTGCTGAATTCTTTTATCAGTTCTAGGAGCTTTCTGGAGGAGTCCTTAGGATATTCAAGGTTAACAATCATTTCATCAGCAAACAGTGACAATTTGACTTTCTCTTTACTGATTGGGTGCCCTTTATTTCTTTCTCTTGTCTGATTGTTCTGGCTAGGACTTCTAGTACTATGTTGAAGAGGAGCAGTGAGAGTGGGCATCCTTGTCTTGTTCTAGTTCTCAGGGAGAATGCTTTCAGCTTTTCCCTATTTGATATTATGTTGGCTGTGGGTTTGTCATAGATGGATTTTATTACATTAAGCTATGTCCCTTGTATGCTGATTTTGCTAAGAGTTTTAATCATAAAAGGATGCTGGATTTTGTCAAATGCTTTTTCTGCATCTATTGAGATGATCATGTGATTTTTGTTTTCAATTCTGTTTATGTGGTATAACACATTTATTGACTTGCATATGTTAAACCATCCCTGCATCCCTGGTATGAAACCTACTTGATCATGGTGGATTATCTTTTTGATATGTTGGATTCAGTCAGCTAGTATTTTGTTAAGGATTTTAGCATCAGTGTTCATCAAGGATATCAGTCTGTAGTTTTCTTTTTTGGTTGTGTCCTTTCCTGGTTTTGGTATTAGTGTGATGTTGGCTTCATAAAATGAATTAGGGAGGGTTCCTTCTTTCTCTATCTTGTGGAACTGCATCAAAAAGATTGGTACCAATTCTTCTTTGAATGTGTGGCAGAATTCTGCTGTGAATCTGTCTGGTCCTGCACTTTGTTGTTGTTGTTGTTGTGTGTTTGGGAGAGGAGGGTCTCCCTTTCCCACTTCTGCAATTGGAGCACTCACAGAATTTGGGGTATGTCCCAGGTCCTGCAGGAGCAGTCTGCTTCCTTTGGGGGGTCCTCGCAGGGTTGCTGGCTTATTCTTACAGTTGATCTGCAGCTAAAATTCACAATGCGAGCTTCCACAAGCTGTTCTGTCCAGAACCGCAATCTGGTCCTGCCTCCCATCTGCTATGATGATCTAATTGTCTCCCACTTAGGAAAGTTTCAAAATGATTTTTCTAGGCCGGGCGCGGTGGCTCATGCCTGTAATCCCTGCACTTTGGGAAGCTGAGGTGGGCGGATCACGAGGTCAGGAGTTTGAGACCAGCCTGGCCAACATAGTGAAACCCCGTCTCCACTAAAAATACAAAAAAATTAGCTGGGTGCAGTGGCAGGTACCTGTAATCTCAGCTACTTGGGAGGCCGAGGCAGGGGAATCGCTTGAACCCAGGACAGGGAAGTTGCAGTGAGCCGAGATCACGCCACTGCACTCCAGCCCGTGTGTCAGTGTGAGACTCCATCTCAAAAATAAATAAATAAATACATAAATACATAAATAAAAAATTTTAAAAAGATTTTTTCTGTCTCTCTCTCATCTTTGGCTTCTCAGTATGGGATAAAGGGAAAAGTCCACCGAAAAATGCGGAGCCTTCTCCATGGACTCTCCAATCTAAGGCTTGCTCCCAGCTCACCTTCTGAGGAAAGTGTGGATCATTTCCTTTGCCCTCCCCTGATCTATTTAACACATGATGTCAATGAAAATTTACAATCATGGCTAAAGAGTAACCAAGGACAGGCTGTAGAGTGCATGGTTAAGAGTGAGCGTGGTAGAGTCACACTTCAACTCAAATATTTTTATCATTCTAAAATCAAATCTTCATAACAGTCAATTCAAAGAAGTCCAGCTTCTGTTCTCATTTCTGCTCCCTCATTCCCTCCCTCTGTACACAGATAACCATTTTCCTTCTTTGTTACTCTTTCTTGCTTTCTTCTTTAATTTCTTCCTTTCTTCCACCTTTCTTTCTTCTTTCCCTTCCTTCTTTCTTTCCTTGCTTGTTTTCAAAGTATTTATCTTTCTATTGTCATCTTTACATTTATATATCTATATGAAAATATATAACATATAAATATAATAAATATACACGCAAAACTGTATTTTGTGCCCTTTACTAGGCAAATGATGGTTTTCCTTACATTATTTTATTCAACTCATAATTGAATAAAATACTTAGCAATATATCCTGGAGATGATTTTACAACTCTGTATAGAGATAGTCTTCACTACTTTTTACAACTAAGTACTTCATTGCATGGATGTATCTAAGTTCATCCTACTAGTCTCTTATTCATGGTAATTTGGATCAGTTTTGTCTTTTGCTTTTTTAAGTAGTACTCTTCCAAGGAGACTTTTGCATAGTTCTTTCTATGCTTTTGCCAGTGTATTTTTGGGCATATTCTTAAATTTGATAATGTTGTGTCAAAGGGTAAATCCTTCTCTATTTGCCCCCATAGAGATGAACTCTTTCGCTTTCCCTTCAGTGTCTGAGAGTTTCTGTCTTCCCTATACTTTTGCCAAGAAAGTGGGCTGTCAAACTTTAGGAGTTTTGCCAAATCTATACATGAGAAACATTCTCTGGAATCTATCCTTTTTCCAAGGACTCTTGGTTCTGGTTATTGGATAATAAACAAAGATTTGGGCACTTGATGTGCTCATTGCTAGAAGGTGTCACTTTTTCTAAGCTTGCCTTAGCAGACAGAGCTGGGAAAGCTATGCGTGCATATTTACCTATGCAAATCCACATACTTACGTTGATTTCTGTATCTCTCTATCTACATCCTTTTAAAAAGCGGTAAGTTCTAGTCTCATTTATAACTTGTTTGTGCAACATTATTTGCAATATACATACTACTTTGTTCAATCCTGTTGTCACTGATAGAGTTGTCCAGGTTCTTGAAGTGTTGAACAAAGAATTGAACAAAATGCACAAAGTAACAAAAGAATGAAGCAATGAAAGACAAAGCAAGGAAATAACAAAAGCACGGATTTATTGAAGACGATTTACAGCGTGGGAGTGAGCTCCAGCAACCAGTTCAAGAATCTCCTTGTTACAATGCTCCCCAGAGTTTTCACATAGCCAGAATAACTTGGTAACACCTCTAGGTGCCATTCATTTATTTATTTATTTATGACTGAATCTTGCTCTGTTGCCAGGGCTGGAGTACAATGGTACGATCTCGGCTCACTGCAACCTCTGCCTCCCAAGTTCAAGTGATGCTCCTGCCTCAGCCTCCTGAGTAACTGGGATTACAGGCCGCATACCACCATGCCTACCTAGGTGCCCTTTAGAGGTCTCCAATTTATTACACCTTATGAAGGATTGGCCTGTGACCAATCAGAGGATAAAGTGGAAACTTATGTCTTGTTATCACGGGAGCAAGGATGTGGCCTTTATGCTGCCTAATCTTGCCAGAACTGTCCGCACCTGCTGGTTTTTTGCGTGTACCTTAACCCTTGGTTACCTTAATTCCCTATTCTCCTGTCTTATTTCCTGCTGAGAGACATGATCCCCATAAATCTTTATAGGAGGCAGAGGGACTGAAGATCAGTTTTCTGTAGCTGCCTCAATAGGTCATGGGCGTTGTCCCTGCCTATTGAGAATCCTGGCTCTTTGTCCCTAGGCAGTTAGGTCGGTGTCCGTGGGTTGCAGCGAACCTTGTACTTGGTCGTAAAAAGTGCAGCTAGCTTGATCCAGTTGTGACAGTTGAGTATTTTTGACTTGATTTCGGATTTTGTTCCAAAACTGACTGAAACCCTTGCCCAAGTTTCTGTGAGGGAGCAAAAATCAATTAACATTTTACACCAGGGAAAATTGGTAGGTATTTACTTATCTTTTGGCTTTCTTTTAAACAGGTACTTCAGGTCTTCCACAAGTCCACAGGTATAGTGGCTGGAGGGAGCCTCCAGTTCCAGGTCCAGGGCTTCAGATATTGCAGGCTTAACCCTGGAAAGATGTATCCAACAATCTAACCCTAGTACTTTGACCATGGAAGGCATGGCCAACACAACTGAAAACAGTCCTTTCCATTTGGGTTGTAATTGTTGAGCAGGTGACCCTTCCATGTTTTAACAAGTACCTTATCTCCTGGCCTGACCTTGGTTTGCTGGTTAGTTGCTGGTACAGGGAACCTCTGAGTTCCAAACTTTTGTAAAGCCTGCTGAAGTTGTCCCAGGTTAACTACGTATTTTACTAAACCAGCTGCTTCTGGATCAATCATTAGATCATTAGTTTAAAATAGCCTCATTAAAACATTTCATATGGGCTCACATTAATTTTTTGCTCTTGGGGAATTACAAATTCTTTTTTTTTTTTTTTTTTTTTTTTGAGACGGAGTCTCGCTGTGTCTCCCAGGCTGGAGTGCAGTGGCTTGATCTCGGCTCACTGCAAGCTCCGCCTCCCGGGTTCACGCCATTCTCCCGCCTCAGCCTCCCAAGTAGCTGAGACTACAGGCGCCCACCACCACGCCTGGCTAGTTTTTTTTTGTATTTTCAGTAGAGACGGGGTTTCACCATGTTAGCCAGGATAGTCTCGATCTCCTGACCTCGTGATCCACCCGCCTCGGCCTCCCAAAGTGCTGGGATTACAGGCTTGAGCCACCGCGCTCGGCCCGGGAATTACAAATTCTTAAGAGGGATATGGGCAATACGCTGATCCAAGTTTCTGTTGTTTCCTGATGTAGCTTAGCTAATGCCCATTTTAGAGTTTGATTAGCCGTTTCTACTTTCTTGGAGGATTGAGGCCTCCATGCTGAATACAAATAGTATTTGATTCCAAGAGCCTTAGTTATATGAAAGTTATTTGGGAGTTATAAATAATCATTGAGTTATTTGGGAGACAAAAGAAGGCTGTGATCACTTTGGAGGCTTTGGGGTAACCCAAACTGGGGAATATTTCCTTCCAGAGAAACTTTATAACCTCATTAGCCTTCTCTGTTCTGGTAGGGTAAGCTTCAACCCAGCTAGTAAAGGTGTCTATTCATAGTAACAAAAACTTGTATCCTTTACAACCTGGCATGTGGATTAAGTCCAGTTGCCAGTCTTTCCCTGGGTAAGTTCCCCTTCTCTGGACTGGTCCTATTAGAGGAGGCATTTTGTTTCCTGGGTTGTTGAATGCACACAGTGAGCCAGTTTGTCAGATCTGCTTAACCACTGAACCTAAGTTAGGCCCAAAGAAGAACCTGTTTACCAGACCAGAGTGGCATCTCTTCCCATATGGAAAAAGTCATGAAGATTTTTATAATTCTCCATTGGGCTGTTTGAGAGAGATACACTTTTTATCCCATATACCACAAGGATCCTTGTTTTTGTCCCCCTTGCTCCTTTATTAACTGTTTCCTGTGGTATGTATTCAGGTTCTATTGGGGAATCATAGAAAGGAAGCAGTGCTAGGATTTGTTGAGATTGCAGCCTGAACTGCTGCTTTGGCTTCCCCATCTGCCTTTTTGTTTCCTTGTGCTACAGGGGTTAAGTCCTTTTGGCGCCCCCTACAATGGATTATAATTATGATGCAGGGTTTTTGCTCCTTAGCTCAGCTAGGTCTGGGTCCTTGTCTCACAACCAGGAAGAATTAGGAACACAGATACCAGAGAGTGGCTGGAGGAAAACTCCAGCCACTAAGCAAAAGGAAAACTCCCAGCAAAGAGAGTGGTCCCGAAAGCAGGTTGCCATTGCACCCTTCGCAGTTGAATACCCAGGCTTAAGGTGCAAATTCCTGGCAGCTCCATCCCATCCTTCCAGTGTGCACGTGGGCCCTTAGACTGAGTCACTCCAAATTGATTTATTTCCCTTACTGTGCATGTATTAAGGAATGTAATTTTCCACTGCTGGTGTGTTTAGGCAAGCCCCCTGTGCAAGTTTCCTCAAATGTACAAAACATCTGGTATAAGCACTTGTGGGGTAGGTTGGAGGTTCTCTGGGGACCTTTCCCTTACTGTCTGCCTAAAGCAAGCTGGCTAATTCCTTTCAGCTATGGCCTCTGGCAAGTATATTGCTTCCAGTAGTTGAAGAATTTCAGACCCATGCTTTATGGAGAAATGCTTATCAGTTAGTAGTCCTGTTTCTTTCCAAATTTCGGCATGAGCATGAACCTGATAACTGCATATTTAGAATCCATATAGATGTTAAGCTTTTTCCCTTTTCCCAATATCGGAGTTCAGGTAAGAGCAATAATTTCAGCTTTTTGTGCTGACATACCCACGGGCAGAGGCTGAGCCTCAATAACGGTGTTATAATTTGGATTCTCTTTTAGGGTGCTAACTCCCAGGGAAATGTTAGTGCTGGAGTTCCAGACATACTGTGAAAGGAGCCAGGGATGTTAGAATGAGTGCCTCAGCTTAAAGGGGACACATCTGCATGATAGTAACAACTTGACAAAAGAAAAAGAAAAGTTTATAAAATAAATTAATCGTTGAGTATGGATATACAATCCCTGGTATGTTTCTGAAAACATTAGTCTTGCTTACAATAGGACTATATTTATGGAAAAGTTTAAAGGAATTAAATATTTAATGGATACAATTTGGGATACAGCATGAAAGTATTTCTTCTGATGGGAACAATAGTGCCATTAATTTCCTTGATGCCTGAAATTCTATAAACTTACTCATTATAGGCGTTATGAAATATCCTCATCTCATTTCAAATAAAACACAAATTTCCTCTACCTCATTTCAAATTTTAGGGGGAAGTTTATGAAGTAGCAGAAGAAATGAAGGTAATTTACCAACATAACTATCTTGGGGAAACAAAGGGTGTGACTAGATTAGGGAAGGCATGGAATGGAGTAGGGTCATTGGTCTATTTACCAACGTCACTGACTTCGACCTCTTAGGAGTTGTAACTGCAGCTTTTTACCTTTAGTCTTCTTTGCTAAACGTCAGGGAAGAGTGGCCTTCAGGCTTCTTTGGTAAAGGAGAGGGGAGGAGAGAAGGGAGCATCACTGTGAGATTCCCAGTGTACCGCCTACCTACGTGCCTCCCCACTCGCCCAATATGGAACCCGCTGCCTGGATTTCTCCTACTACTCTCCCTCAGCCCTTGATTCTGTCACATTTATTTTGGGTCCTTAGTTGCAAGACTGCCTTATTTTATCCATTATTTGTGACCTGTGCATCGTCTTATCCCTCCAACGACGCTGAGCTTGTTTCTTCTCAACAGTGTTCTCCGCACTGTGCACATGGAAGGGGCACCATGATGAACTGTACCGCTGAGTTGAGATGAGATCAAATGGGAAGGGCAGGGAGGGAAGGGCTGACAGTTTCCCGTCTGTGAGAAAGCAAGGCTGCTGTCGCACTGACTGCCGCAGCAAGCAACATGCTCTGGAGATCCCTTTTTATGTCGGACTCCATGGCCTCAGTTTCCTTTATGAGTTTATACTCACTGACAAAGGCAGGCGGTGTAAGGTAAGAAGTGCTGGTCTGGAGCATGGTCCCTCCTCCCTGGGCTGCCCCACAGTCTAGCCAAGACCCATTCCTGGACACATGGTCACCTGGGCCAGCTCTGTCACAGCCCAGTGTCCATCCACTTCCCATCACATCCTCTACATCCAGGTTTTCTGACTGAAGCCTCAGACCCTCAGAGCCAGGCTCCCTCCTCCTTCCAGAGCCACCTCATTTATAGAAAAGCTGCCTCAGGTGACTGAGATGACACCAACTCTGCTACCATCTCCTTTCCCTTTGGGAACCAAGATGCCTAAAGAGAGCTTGTGAGCTCTGGGCCTTTGGGTGTGGGAGACAAGACACCAACATCATGAATAAAAGCACAGAAAAGACAATGAAAGATGAATGGGACATTCTAGACAATTCTCTCAGGGGCTGTTTCAGGTTATAGGCTAACAGGTGGGGGTTCTCACGACAAAGCCCCTGGACAGATTCCATGATGTCCTGATCCCTGAACAGGGGGTCTTCTCTTCTCCCTAAAAATATCTGTATGTGGGCCAGGCGCAGTGGCTCACGTCTGTAATCCCAGCACTTTGGGGAGCTGAGGTGGGGGGAACACGAGGTCAGGAGATCGAGATCATCCTGGCTAACACGGTGAAACCCTGTCTCTACTAAAAATACAAAAAAAATTAGTTGTGCGTGGTGATGGGTGCCTGTAGTCCCAGCTACTCGGGAGGCTGAGGCAGGAGAATGGCGTGAACCCGGAGGCAGAGCTTGTAGTGAGCTGAGATTGTGCCACTGCACTCCAGCCTGGACAACAGAGTGAGACTCCGTCTCAAAAGAAAAAAAAAGAAAAGAAAAGAAAAAGAAAAAAAAACTGTATGTTACAATTTTTTTGAATTTAAATTGCTTCTCTGGGGTTTGGAATTCATATATTGCCATGTTGCAGATGTGACGATAATAATTATCAACAGTGTCATCTTTATCCTCTTCTGAATTCTCTCTATGAAGCAATTTATCATCTTTAAAGTTCTCTTATCTCTATTGTTTTAGCATGCCCTCTAACATCCCTCTGATATCGTCTAAATAGATATTAAAATCTGCTTTTAAAATATTCAAAAACTGAGCATCACAAGATGTGTTAAAGCCATACAGTTGGTTATGAAGCCAGTATGTTCTTAATAAAAAATCCATTCTAAATAATATTTGCAATGAGGTATACTAAGGAGATAACACAAAACAAGATTGACAAGATGAACCCTTGCACTAAAACCAGCTAGATAATTATTTTGAAAATTCTTAAGTGATAGTTTTTCTAACAATAAATCTTAGAAGAATAGACTGGAGGCATTCTAAATAGGATAATTTCCATGGAAAATAACCTGGAGCTTTTGGCTGAGCCAAAATCAATAAGAACGAATGGTGCAAAAAACCTGTCACCAAAAAAGCCCCTTTAGCTCATGCTTTCTTAACAGAAGCCCTGGATCCAACAGGAAATAATATTCCCAACTCTCTGTAAGTTTAACAGAAACATAGATCGATTCCAGAGACTAGACTATAGGAAATATTGGCAATTTGGAGTGTTCAGTGGAGTGTAGCAAAGAATATGAAGGGAGTTTGTAAAATAATTATATATTATTATACAGTACACAGAAAATAGTGAATGAACTAAATAAAGACTTCAGAAAAAAGCTGCTTGGCAGTTATACAGATCTGAAGAAATTTGCTATCTGTTGATATGCAAAGCAGAAAACAGACAAATGGGTACATGTTTCAGAAATTTCTTCACCATGAAAGGAAATCTAAATAAGATATCCAAAGATGAAAGTGCGTAATGACAGCAAGAGAAGACTAGTGTTTGAAAACAGAACTTAGAAAGCTTGATAACTTTGCCATAAAGCTTGATGATTTCAACCACGAGTAAAACAGAAGTTAGAGTTCATGCAGGAGAGTGACGTGAGGTGAGCTAATGTACCTTCCCATTTTACTAGTTGGGAATTCTGACTTTTGATCTCACTGTAGGTCATCTGCAGGATTGGGACCACATAAAAACTTCCATGCGGTTTTTGAGAGCAAATTTTTAAATCTGCCCCCTTCACCCTCGGAAGTATCTCCTCCAGGAATCTACTCCAGTGCTTACATTTCAAACTCTTGGGATTTAGGGTTTTATTAATCAAGACTCTGTAAAACCTGTGGTTTAGCCCACATGAAACTATTCACTAACACCTGAAGCATGGACATGGGAGGCGATGTGAGTATCAGGGAGAGAGAAACGGGCTTGAGAAAGTGCATGCACATGAGCAGGTCAGGGTTGAATCTCCAGGCAGCAGAGACAGTACAGCCATCTCTCCCACCCTCTCCCCAAGGAGACCTTGCAAAGGCATTATCCTTCCCAGCCAGTCTTGACCTATAGGGTGGAGGGTTGAGTAGCGAGCTATCGCATGGGAAAATCGTGCAGTACAGCCTCACCTGACGGTATGATTTTAAGGATGTATGTAGGCCTCTGTGAATTCAGTTTTCAGATCTTCCAGTGGCATTTCTCCATTTTTGCTCATGTGTTTAGCATTTGCCCAGTTTTGCACTGTGTCATTTCACAAAGATCAAATGGGATGTGAAAAGGACAATAAAATTATTTAAATGATTAAATAATATAAAGAATAATTCAAAGACATGCTGAAGAAATAGCTATTTTCCAAACGTCCAGTAATCTTTCAGCAACTTGACTGGCAGATTTCACTCTAAACACCTCACATGAGCAGTTGATGGGACACATTTACCAACCGTGCCCACTGTTAGCAACCTTGCCCAAAACCTAAATTCAGTCTGTTCTAGTCCACACCTTAAGCCCATTTTCTCCTCTCCTTTAGTTGTGCAATGAATGATATTAAGGTATTCCTTGTGCCCCACCTAAGGATTTATTATTTTCTCTTAGGCTGGTCTCCAGCTCCTTGTGGGCCAGTCCCTGGGTCCCCATGATGACTCATGAGCTCCAATAAAGAATCACTGGCGATAGGTCTTGTATTAATTCCAAACATTATTTTCATTAGATGGAGAGTTTGCCTGAGGTCAGAGATTCATGACTATCTTGTGGACATGTGATTTGCAGAGCCCAGCAGAGTAAACACAAAAAAATTATTAAGTAAATAAATTGTTACATACCCTTTACACAGAAAAATTATTTTCCCTAGCAGAAAAATTGAGTAAATAAAATTTATTCCATAGCCTTTAAACACAAAAAAAACCCTATCTTTTCCACAGTGTAAATAGGTCTATGCAGAGGTTTTTTTTGTTTGTTTTTTTTTTGTTTGCTTTTTAAAACTTTGTTTCAATATAACTATGCTTACAGAAATACACTCATATTGGTTAATAGAATGCAATTTAAGTTTAACTTATCTTACACAATTTGGATCAAAAACCTGGTACATGGTTTAAGATTTTAAAAAAGGATTTGCAATCTGGTTTATTTTTATCTAGTACAAATGTATAAAAGATCCTCAATACAATGCTGCTAAACAAGGCAGCAAGAACCTTGAGAAATTTACCTTTGGTTTGCTTCAGAAAAATAACATGTATTGCACTGCCTAAGTTTATAAAATTGGTGCAACGAAACATTGTCGTATGCCAAAGACATTGTTTCAATGCCAGTTTAGAACGTTCAATAACTAGTGGGTATGGAAGGGACTGGGAGAGAACCTATGTACACATGTGAAACTATAAAAGCTATCTGATTTAGTTAGTATTGCACGTAGATTGTAAATTTACACAAACCAAAATTCAGATAATTTCTAAAAGCAGAACTACCATCCAACCCTGAAATCTCATTACTTGGTATATACCCAGAGGCATATAAATCATTCTACCATACAGACACATGCACACATATGTTTATTGCCGCACTATTTACAATAGCAAAGACTTGGAACCAACCCAAATGTCCATCAGTGATAGACTGGATAAAGAAAATGTGGCCATATGCACCATGGAATACCATGCAGCCATAACAAGGAACAAGTTCATGCCCTTTGCAGGCACATGGATGGGCTGGAGGCCACTATCATCATCAAACTAACACAGGGACAGAAAACCAAATACCGCATGTCCATACTTATAAATGGGAGCTGAACAATGAGAATACATGGACACAGGGAGGGGAACAACACACACTGGGGCCTGTGGGTGGGGCAGTGGGAGAGAGAACACCAGGATAAACAGCTAATGCATGTTGGGCTTAATACCTAGGTGATGGGTTGATAGGTGCAGCAAACTACCATGGCACACATTTACCTATGTAACAAACCTGCATGCCTGCACATATATCCTGAAACAAAAAATAAAATAAAATAAAATAAAATAAGAAAGAATGTAGGTTATCATTGCTTCCAAATAGGCAGTAAATCTAAAACTAAAACTGTCAGCAGTTTAGGCTTTCAGAACTCAGTTGTCAGATTCCTGCATGGCAGGTTAGGGCAGAGGCACATGCTTCAACTAAGTGGTCATCTTGCCTACTCCTGAGGAAGTCAGAAATGGTCATTGTTGTGTCTGTCTGAATGAGGCCATGTGTGGGTCTGCAGACTCAGAGAAAAACTCTCCTGTCACCCTTGGGTCAGCACCAGCCTGAGGAGGGTCTACAGAGGGGCCTGAGCACAATTCCCCAAGATTTCCATGGAGAGACTCCTCCTCATCCCAGTCTGGCCTTCCAGTCATCCAGGGCACATCCCATGTGCAGGGAGGGAACAGGGGCCCCAATTCTAACTCTGTCCTGTGTGGAAACCACACTGTATGTGAAGGCTAAGACAATAGATGGAGGAGGTGAGACAGGAAATGGCTGTTGCAGCCACAGGAAGTAGTGTTGCTGCATACACAGGTAAATTTACAATAAATAGTCTTGCTTTCACATCTTGAGAAGGTTCTGGGAAATGGGCTGACATCAGTTGTAGACCACAGACTTCCTGGGGACAGGCTGAGATGCACAAGAACAAAAAAACCCATACACTGTATAATAAAGAGGTACAAGCTTCTGCAAATGGTGGGTAACACTGGTTTAAGAAAAATGCTACATTGCCAAAGCAAAGGAAGAACTGAAACTAGGAGGAGACATTGTCCAAACCTAAGTGCAAAGCCCTTGGGGTGGAGGCGATCCTGACTCTTGAGGCCTTTTCTTGCTGTCCTGACCCTCCTGGGCACACTTTGCTCCCCCCATGATATTGAGGAATAGGTCAGAAACCAGGGGCTTTCAAGGGAACAGTATGGTTTGTGGTGAGGTGAGATAGGGATTGGAACATGAGGAAATGGGGGCTGAGTGCCCATGTCTCTCAGCACAACCTACCTCCTTGGTTATTTTGCACCAAGACAGGGACAAAGCCGACATACTGGCCCCTCAGTCTCTGCAAGTCAACACTGTGTGGAACCAAAGGGGTCAGACCCCAGGACTTCATGGCTTTTATGAACATAGCTTCCTGGACAAGGCACTCTACTCCACACCTCCCAGGGTTGGCATTGTCACTCTCCTGGTCTGGTCACCAGGTATAGTCTCCATTAGGGATCACAGGTCCTCAGAACCAGCCCTGTGCAGTTCAGCTGTGTTCCCACAGCTCTCTGAGAACTGAGTCTGTGTTGATGGGTCATTTGGCCGGGCTGTGCTAATGGGTAAATAGAATTTCATGCTCACTGGGTAAGGTCAGAAACATCAGAGAACTTTGGATGTTGATGTGGGAAGAGAACTTAGATCATGTCCTGCAATTCTCACTTTAACCATAAAACAAGCATCCTACCCACCACCTTCATCTCCTGACGCCCGGGCTGCTGCTCTTTCCACAAGGTGGTGAACTTGTCAGTGGGAGGCACAGGTGCTAGAGCGCTAATGGCAAAGTCCATGCTGATGGGCTCCAGTGGAAAACCAGGGCCTCCATGCCAGTGAGGAGCCCTACT
Source organism: Theropithecus gelada (assembly GCF_003255815.1). Lineage (NCBI taxonomy): Eukaryota > Metazoa > Chordata > Mammalia > Primates > Cercopithecidae > Theropithecus > Theropithecus gelada. Next base: position 174,688,998 of record NC_037670.1, read on the forward strand.
GATGCAAACACAGTCCTGATGGGTGCTACTGTGCCACTCAGAGAAGGAAAAAATGAATGTGTCAATGCACCGCAGCAGAGACAATGCCGGGGGAGGCAGGGGGAGAAACTCCCTACGTAATTTAATGCAGTACAACGAGGGTTTTTGGAATTGATACCCTTCCCTTTGTTAATGTCAATAAAATTCTCTTGGTAGGAAGTTCCAGTTTCTGTCACAGTATGAGAATGTCTCATGACCATGAGTCATGCTTACAGGCAAAGGGGCTTTGCAACCATCTCTGAATGCTCTAGCCTGGTAGTCTGCCTATGCCCTGAAATGTTCTCCACCACTCAGAGACAGAAATCATTGCCTATTCTCCAGATTAAATGAACTCCTAAAGCATTTTTCCCATAGAGATGCTAAACTCAGAAAGGATAAGACCTAAAAGTTGGAGAAGCTGGGAGGGGGCTGGGCCCTGCCATGGTGTGTACACATGTGCTCTCTGGGTGGAGGCAGAGCGGGCTCTAAGAGCAGACAGGCAGGGTCTGGAGTGGCCTTTTCGGGAAAGCCAGTGTCTCTGCTCTACTTTGTGACCTTCAGAACCCACTAATTCTGGGTGCAGGGTGGGACTGAGGGATGGGTGTCCCATAAGGTTGAATATTGCCTAAGGTAGTGGGGCTAGGAGCTGGGATCAGGATTAACAGGACACCACGCAAGAAAGACAGAGGAAAGAGGGAGGAGCAGTGAGACAGAAAGAGGCACAAACTGACAGTGGGAGAGTGAAGTATAGGGTTTAGGGAGCAAAGGAGAGGCAGGAAAGGGGGAAGAACAAGGAGACTTTCTGTAGCCAGAAAGAACTTCTCTCTTCACTTCTCTAATTAGTCTGCATCCAACAGATCAAGATTATGTAGCTCAGACCTACCATGTGTGTTTCTCAAGAGGCCATGATCACCTAGGTTACAGTTCACACTTCTTGGCCTGAAATTGACAGTTTTTATATCAGGCTGCAAACTTTCTTCACAGCCCCCTTGCTTCTATTCTACTACCTTATGAGCGTCACAGCAAGGGGCGTGGGGTAGACAGATGGGGTAGAATGGGGTAGAATGGAGTAGAGATGGGGTAGAATCCATCTCTGATTCTACACTCATTCTCTGAGTAACATTGGTCGAGTTACTCATCTTTCTGAGCCTTATTTTTACTTCTTTAGAAATGGAGATGATAATTTCTACTTCCTACTGTTACTGTAAGCATTAGAGAAGGAGATATAAAACCCAGGGCTGAGCCAGAAAGAATTAAGTGGTAGCTGTATCAGCTCTATGCCCGTTTACTGGCAGTCTGCCTATGCTTATTTTTACCTTAAAGGCAATGCTTATTTTTACCTTAAAGACATTCACACTATTTCCTTCCACCTATTTGTCTGTCCCCAAAGTTCTCCACATTTCCAAATCCTCCCTTCCTCTAGTGCAAAACTCCTGCATGAAAACCTCCACAACTTGAGAGTTTTGATCCTCTGCTGTCTGTCAATCAGACAATGTCTCTTGGACTCCATTTCTCCATGTGTGCTGGTTTCATTTCCTCAGCAACATGGGAAGACATCTGTAGAAATGATGCCGGGTTGGTTTCTTCTTCTTTTCCCCCTTGCTCCACCCTCTGCCACATGACAGACACTTCAGAGATTTTAAACCTTACTTGGAGTTCATGTAAATGGCCCAGGCATTCTAATGGTCCCCAGGGGTGCTAGTTTATTGTATTAGCTCCTTTTCAGACTTACTGTGTATTAGACTAGTGGTTCTCAAAATGTGGGCCATGGATCAGCAGCATCAGTATGAACTGGAAACTTGTTAGGAAGTATGGGCTCCATCCTTAACTCACTGAATCAGAAACTCTGGGGATGGAGTCCAGCAATCTAAGTTTCAGTAAACCCCCCAAGTGAGTCTGATGCCTGCTAAAGTCTGAGAACCACTGAGCTAAAGCTTTGTCTGTTAAAGGACTCTCACCTATGATTAAATCAGCTGAAATGGAGATCGTAAGAGAGTTTTTAAAAGAACATCTGAAATGTAAAAGTTTTAGGTGAGAAAAGTCAACATAAGACCCTCTCATCTAAGATCATCCTACAGGAAACAAAATGGAGAGGTGCTTTAGGCCATCAGGAAACAGCCTAAATGTCCCTGAAAGTTGAGATGCCTCAGAAATAAACCTCCAACTTTTATTTGTAGCTGGGCACAGGCCCCAATTCCACCAGTCATGGCAGTGGCCCAACTTCAACAGCGCAAATGATACAGCAATGCCCAAGAGCAGTGGTTCTCAAAGTGAGGTTCCCAAACTACTGGGAATTGTCAGAAATGCTATTTTCAGGCTCCATTCAAAACCTAGTAATACAGAAATTCCAGGGATGTTGACTAGCCATTTGTATTTTAATAAACTCTTTAGGTGATTCTGATGCAGGCTAAGGCTTGAAAACCTCTTTGCTAGCCACTGGGAATTCATCCTTTACAAGCACTTTTCCATGTAATTCAGACAATTCTACTGGATAGTTTAAATTGTTCCCATGTTAAGATGAAGGAAATTAGGCTCGAGTTTGAGTAAGGACACTTAGCTAGTTAGTGGCCCAGTAAGAATTGGAACTCAGTTCTAATTCCAGAACCCCAGTGAGAATGTGGAGGATGTATTTTGGGTATATGTGATCACTGATGGACTGAGCAGTTAAAAATTTATGTGGGAGAACTTCAGGGCAGGATGAAGAAGGTAGAGAAAGGCAAATAGAGCAGTCTCTGCTATTTTAATGGATGATCAAGCCCCAGATCTGTAGCAAGTTAAAACTATAGAGGTCATCTCTTTTACAAGATGTGGCCAAGATAACGGGCAACAGACTACATCAAAGAAACCTTCCACTGGAACCCCAGCATTTAAGGACTTGATTTTTTTGTTTGTTTGTTTTGAGGCAGAGTCTTGCTCTGTCACCCAGGCTAGAATGCAATGGCATGGTCTCAGCTCACTGCAACCTCTGCCTCCCAGATTCAAGCAATTATCTTGTCTCAGCCTCCCAAGTGGCTGGGATTATAGGCACCCACCACCACGTCTGGCTAATTTTTTGTATTTTTAGTAGAGATGGGGTTTCACCATGTTGGCCAGGCTGGTCTCAAACTCCTGACCTCATGATCTGCCCACCTTAGCCTCCCAAAGTGCTGGAATTACAGGCATGAGCCACGGTGCCCAGCCAAGGGCTTGAATTGTTAACTCTTCACTTGAGCTATTAATATTTGATCTGTATTCAGCTCCTTTGACTTCCTTATCAGTATCTCCCTGTGCATTATTTTCTCCTTACCTAACTGCTGTCCTGATAGAAAACATTTACCTCTGAGAGAGGAATGACAGCTCCAGATCAATGGGGTGCATGTTTTACAGAGGGGAATTTCAGCCCCTTCAGATCACACAGGATAAGACGGTTATCTACCCTCTCTGAGGACAGCTTGCTGCTATAGCAGCCCTGGGTCTTGTGGTTTCCTTTCACACACTGAAGTTATTTTTCACACTCGACAAAACATCTAGAAACCAAATGCCTCTGAATACTCAGGGAGATGAAACTCAGGAAGGACAGCAAGTGAAAATGAAAAGATACTATGGGAGAGTTTTTGGAAAGGAAATGGGGTAGGGGCTGACAGGTTTATGAGCAAAGGAAACAGAATGGGCTGGTGACTCCAGTGGGTTCACCTCAAAGTTTACAGCCAGGGTTCCTCTATGCTCGCTTTGACTCACTTGTTCTGTTTCCATGCACTGAGTGGGTGGGGTTGGTGGGAGGCAGAGCAAGTGGAAGAGGATCACAATTAAAGCAACTGAAATTCAGATCATATAAAGCCTGATGAGGGAGAAGGTTTTGAATTCATAATTCACACAGCCCACAATTACACATATCTGACTGTGACATACCCACATTCAAGACTGGAGTGTTTTTCCATTTTCCATAATAAAACATTCAGAATACAAACTTAGTTATGAGTTTCTGTAAAACATCATCTGCTCGAATCACCAGCCTCATTTCTACACAATTTGACTTCCCACCTCGAGGATCTAGCCATCCTTGGCTTTCTTTGATTAACTGAGAGCTCCAGGTTTTCACTTACCTTGGAATATGCATTATCTTCTTCCTGAAAATACTTCTAATCTCTTTCCCTAACTTCTACTCACTATTCAATTTCAGCTCAAACAATGTTGCTTTTTCTAAGAATTTTTTTCTGACTACTCCCACTATTGGTTTAGCAGATCCTCTATACACTCTTAAAACATCCTAGTGTTCTCCTTAATAACATTCATTATCCTACAGTTTTTGTTAACTGTCATGTTTGCCTGAGAAAGGAGGTAGTGATAGGGAAAAGGTGGTGATGGTAAAAATAGAAGAGGGAGGATTTTATAGGATGGGCACAGAAGGAAGTAAAATATTTGATTGATTCTAATTACACCGTTACCTTATTTGGTCTTCCCTGTTGTAAAGTCCATAGTTATGTTTGTTGGCTACTTCTATTAGTTGAGCTTAAGGTCTGCTTTTATTTAATATTAAACATTTACAAGAAATAGCTCAAGTTAAGTCTTGCTTATCTTTGCAAATCAAGCAAGGTTGAGGTCATTTGTAAGGCCTAACTGCTTTTGTCCGCTCAGGGATTCTCCGGGTCTGGTCTCCATTTTAACTTACTTTAACAAAAAGAGATGAGACCCTGAAACCAGGTCCAGCTAGAACTAGGGCAATTGAAGAGAGAATTGCTCTTAGAAATAGATAAGATTACTTAGGAATAGCAAGTCAAAAATCCTGAATTAGCTATTAACAAATAGAATCAAGCAATGCCTTGTATGATTAAGATTTGTCAAAGTATGCAAAGAATTCAATATTAGGAAATATTTTTATATAATGTAATGTATTACAAAGTTATGGAGCAACATAATCTGATCACCTCCTTAGCTGCTGAAAGGTAATTTGGTAAAATTAGATGTCTAATAATTGGTTCCTTTTCCCCATAATAAAATTTTCCATCTCAACCTCAAAGTCTGCATCTAGTTTAATGGTAAACATTGAGATATTGCCACAAAAGTTAAGAACAAGCTAAGGAAGCCTACCACCATTGTGATTACTTACTTAACATTCTCTTAGATACTAGCCACAATAAATTAACAGTGAAAGAAATGAGAAGTTGTTTTATTAAAAAATTCAAAAAAAAGAAGGTAAATTATCGTTTTTGACCCCATAAAGAACTTTTACAAATCAATATCAAAATTATTCCCATCATAATTGAAACATGGGCAATAAATATATAAGACAGATATCAATAAAAATATAGTTCTTTCTTTAATAAATAGACATATGACAAATGACTCAATCATATTCCCATTGAGTAATGTGTATGAAAATCACACTAATATCATCTTTCAGCTATCCGTTTGGCACAGATAAAATTATGAGCAATAATATCAGAAACTAATAAAATGCTGGTGAAACTAATTTGATCAAAACTTTTATTGTAAGCAATTCAGTAATATCTGTCAAAATTACAAATGCATGTACCAATTGTATAGCAATTCTCCTTGTAGGAACCCACTCAGGTGATCTGATTATCTGTTGCTGCATAAGAAACTACTCCAAAACTCAGCGGCTTAAAACAACATGTTTTCGTGTGTTAAGAATTTGGGCAGAGCACAGTGGGTACAACTTGACTTCACTCCTTGCAGACTGGGCCTCAGTTGGAGTGGCTCAAATGACTCAAGATGGGGTGGGGGACAGATCAATGAGGGCCACATGTGGGAGCCTCTGGTTGTCAACTGTGTCCCTAGCTTCTTCTCCACGTTGCACCTGCTGAGCCTAGAATATCCCAAATGGCTTCTACCCTCCTTCACCAAAGTAACAGACTCTTCTCCTGGTGGTTTTACTTTCCCAGGTTCATCATAGAATTGTAAAGTCAGCAGAACTTAAAGGTACTATTGATCAGCTTTATTCACTGTTTGACTCATAATAGCTAGGAAAACAGATTGTGTGCACAAAGCAGGCTCTCAGATGCTCAGAGATCTTTATAGAGCCCTGACTCACCCAAAACTCTTTTCCTTCATGGCCTGCTGAGTCTTTTACAATCCCACCCCATTACATCTCATAGTAGAGGAATCCCTTGCTCCAAATGTTATACATCCCCAAAAAAAGTTACATAGCAAAATTCCACCATAGGGGCTCTATATTTCATCATTTAAAGGGGAAAAGCTGCAATACATTTCTAGCCCATCCAAAAACCCCAACAATTTCCTCCAGATATCACTAAAACACTCTTAAACAATCAAAGCAATATAACAGTCAACAATGATATCTGCAAAATGGAAGGCCATTAAATGCCAATCAGATCATTGTTTAGCTGATTATTTGCCAGTTATTTAACACTACACTCATGTCTGTCTGCAGTGAGCAGTAATATCAATGCAAACATTCTTCTCTACTACACCTCTACAAGAATTCAGAAAAATTGATCAAATATAAAAATAGGTTCATATAGATAACAAATTCAAATTTCACTCACAAATTTAAAAAAAGTTTATTTACTAATTAGAATTGCCTAAAAGAGGTTTAGAGGAGAGGAGAGGGAGATCAGAGTCCTCACAGTGGCTGCTCAGTGGGATGAGTGTGTGAGATGAGCTGATGAAGGATGAGGTGGAATTGTTCATGCCTGGGGTTTGTCCATATCCAGTTCCAAGGGACTGGGAATTGTCTTTACAGCACTTGACCCTCCAGAAGGAGATGACTGTGGTTTGAATTAGTTCTCTGGCTGTAAGTCCTTTGCTATGTAAGGCTCATAGTTCTTCACATTTTTCACTGTACATGTCACCAATTCAGACCTCTTCAAAAAGATCCAAGAAGGGTTTTTCTGTTGGCGGTGTTGGTGTTGGTGTTGTTATTGTGTTGCTTTGCAGTCATCACTTCATGAAACTTTGGAAATCAGCAATAAATTGTCCCTTTCTCGTAGAATAAACTTTCACTTAATAATATGAAGAAAATGATTCTAACAATTAAAAACCAATTTAGACAACGTGGGAACAAGACAGGATCCTGTCAAGAAACAGCTGAGATATGACTGCAGTTCACTTCACTTTCACCCTACAGACTCAAGGGCAATATCAGTGTTTTACTGGTGTGCACAATCAGATTTCCTTCAGTGGAGTTTCAATTCAAATAATGAATTTTGGGTGAAATCAGTGGAAAGTTATTTATGGCAAATATTTAAATTTTGGGAGTTTAAATAGTGAGGGAGAGTTTGAGGTTAAAGAGCTCCTGAATTCTTAGTTATCCCAAAATATAATGATGAATTGAAAACTGCCTAGTAAGTCAGGAAGCTAAACAAGCCTAAAAGAAGTCACCATAATTTTTAAACTCATAGTAACAAGGCTCCCCACTCCATGTTTTGAAATTTGGGGATGTTAAATCCAATTGTTCCTTTTGTTTTGAAATTTCTCATTATATCTTTACCTGTGCACTCTTCTCCTTTCACAAACACAATGTTTTGTATCATCTTATTAAGAATGATATACTCTATAACTGCACTGTTCAGAACAGTAACCACTAGCCACATGTGGCCATTTAATTATATGATTTAAAATTAAAATGTAAAATTCAGTTTCTCCATCACATTAGCCACCTTGCAAGTGCTCAACAGCCACATGTGCTAGTGGCTGCCATGTTGGACAGGGCAGACAGTAAACATTTCCATCACAGAATTCTCTATTGAACAGTACTGCTTTATAAATAAACCCTTTACAAGAAATCACAGAACAATTGTCAAATACATCTCAATATCACTGCAGAAAATCTGTGGTCCATTCTTTTGTCTTGACCTATTGTCCAAAATTGCCTTGAACCATGGGAATAAAATGAATTTTAAAATGTCACAGTACTCTAAAACATGCACCTTTACTCAGCCACTGCCCTCTCCTTCCTCACCTCCTCCCAACATCTATCTTACCCCTAATTTAAGGCTGTACTCACATCACTTACTAGAAGCATGGGATGTAGGGGAAATGTTCCATGTATGCTCATGTTCAGAAGGGACAGCAGTGAGAAGGCTTGAACAAGAAGTTTAATCATGGAGATATTTAAAACTATGCTTGGAAGTCTCTACAGATGGTCTAAAAGATGAAGCAGGAGAAGCAACATTTGCATCTCCAAACCTAGAGGAACAGTGCAAAAACAGAAGGACCTATCTCCAGTTGCTGGGAGTGAGGCCAGCTGTTAGCTGTCAGCTGTTGAGCCATCAGACCTGTCCAGAAATTGGCTTCTGCTGAAGAAAGATGCCTCACGTAAGTCAAGTGTCTTTTCCAGGGGAAGTTTGCATCCAATGGGGATTATAAAGTCCTGCTAGCTCCCCTTCATTCTGAAACTCCAACCAAACTTTAGAACTCCCTGTAGAGTCCATATTTGTTGTGACTACATCTCAGTCTCACTTCTCCCTGCCTAATCCTAGGTTCTTCCCTTCCCCCTCTAGCACTTTTCCTGAGAGGATTCCCCAATAAACTTCCTTCATCCATTTCATCTTCATCTCAACAGTCTGTATTCCTTGGAACCCAAACTTTTGCACATGCACATGTACATATCACTTATGTTAGGAAACATAGTGATGCAATTTGCAATATTAGTAGGTCAAAAGGAAAAAGACATGGAATTATATCAGTCAACATTAAAATAAATTTTTCTAAATTTATATCTCAGATGAAAGACTTTAATGAAGTAGGACTAAGCAAAGTATAGCCACACTGATTTTAAAATAAACAGATTAATTGCCAATAACCAGCATCAATAATAATAAGATATTAGATGCCCTACAGTTAAATAAATAATAAAAACACATTAGCTCACTTTTGAAAAGGTAACAAGCAATGTAATTATACAAGAGAAAGAAACATAAGACTTTTTGGAAACAAGGAGAGAAAATTATCACTATTCGCAACTGAGTCTATGATAAACCTAGAAACTCCGAGAAAATCAAAAGGAAATTTTTTAAATGTTTTAAAATATTGAAATAAGTAAATTAGCTGTTTATGAAATTAATTTACTAATTTTATTGTATTTCTCTTTATAAAATAAAAGCCCTTTAGAAGATAGGGTAAAAGGATAAATTCTGATTTAGAATAGCAACTTAAAAAGTTAAATTCTCATGAACAAACTGGGTAAAAACCGTTATGTGCTCTATATGAAGAAAGACTTAATACTCTACCAAAGGGCACAAAACCTGCCACACATTTTTCCGAAGTGTTGTAACATTTTACACTCCCATCAACATTGTATGAGAGTTCTGATTGTTCAAAATTCTCACTTGTTGCCTGTCATTTTGGATTTTATTTTAACCACTCTGAGTAATGTGCAATGTTATCTCATTCTGAAATAAACTAAGTATTGAAGAAACATACTAAAAATAATAAGAGCCATCTATGAGGAACCCACAGCCAACATCATACTGAATGAGCCCAAGCTGGCAGCATTCCCCTTGAAAACTGTCACAAGGATGCCCTTTCTCACCACTACCATTCAACATAGGATTGGAAGTAATATTGGTTGGAGCAATCAGTCAAAAGAAGGAAATAAAGGACATCCAAATAGGAAGAGAGAAATTTACACTATCCTTGTTTGCAGACAAGGTTTCTATATCTAGAAACCCCCATAGTCTCTGCCCAAAAGCTTCTTCAGCTGATAAACAACTGCAACAGAATCTCAGAATACAAAAAAATCAATGTACAAAAATCACTAGCATTCTTATACACAAACAACAGTCAAGCCAAGAGCCAAATCAGGAATGCAATCCCGTTCACAATTGCCTCAAAGAGAGTAAAATACCTCGGAATACAGCTAACCAGGGAGGTGAAGAATCTCTGTAATGAGAACTACAAAAACAGCACTCAAAGAAATACGAGATGACACAAACAAATGAAAAAACATTCCAAGCTCATGGATAGGGAGAATAAATATTGTTAAAATGGCCATACTCTGCCTGTATTAGTCAGGGTTCTCTAGAGGCACAGAACTAATGGAATATACATATATATTTCACACAATGGCCATCTTCAGGCTGAGGAGGAAGGGGAGCCAGTCCAAGTTCCAAAACTGAAGAACTTAGAGTCTGATGTTTGAGGGTAGGAAGCATCCAGCATGGGAGAAAGATGTAGGCTGGGAGGCTAGGCCAGTCTCTCTTCAGATTTTTCTGCCTGGTCATATTTTAACCATGCTGACAGCTGATTAGATTGTTTCCACCCAGATTAAGGGTGGGTCTGCCTTTCCTGGCCCACTGATTCAAATGTTAATCTTTTGGGGAACACCTTTAGAGACCCAGGATCAATACCTTGTATCCTTCAATCCAATCAAGTTGACACTCAGTATTAACCATCACACTGCCCAAAGCAATTTAAAGCTTTAATGCTATTCCTATCAAACTACCAATGACATTCTTCACAGAATTAGGAAAAAAAAACTATTTTAAAATTCATATGGAATCAAAACAGAACCTGAATAGCCAAGGCGATACTAAGCAAAAAGAACAAAGCTGGAAGCACCATGCTACCCAACTTCAAACTATACTACAGAGCTACAGTAACCAAAACAGCATGGTACTGGTACAAATACAGGCACATAGACCAATGGAACAGAATAGAGAGCCCAGAAATAAGGCCACACACCTACAACTTCTGATCTTCAACAAAGCTGACAAAAACAAGTAATGGGAAAAGGACTCCCTATTCAATAAATGGTGCTGGGATAATTGGCTAGCCATATGCAGAAGATTGAGATTGGACCCCTTCCTCACACCATATACAAAAATCAGCTCATGCTGGATTAAAGACTTATACGTAAAACCCAAAACTATAAAATCCCTGGAACATAACCTAGGAAATACCATTCTGGACACAGGAACAGGCAAAGATTTTATAATGAATTTGCCAAAAGCAATTGCAACAAAAGTAAATTTGACAAATGGAATCTAATTAAACTAAAACGTTTCTCACAGCAAAAAAACTATCAACAGAATAAACAGACAACCTACAGAATAGGAGAAAATTTTTGCAATCTATTTTTTTCTTATACATGCTGGATATTAGATCTTTGCATCTGACAAAAGTCTAATATCCAGTATCTACAAGGAACTTAAACGAATGTACAAGAAAAAAACAAAAGACCCCATTAAAAAGTGGGCAAAAGAGGGGTGCGCCCAAGATGGCCAAATAGGAACAGCTCCAGCCTCCAGCTCCCAGCCTGAGCGACACAGAAGACGGGTGATTTCTGCATTTTCAACTGAGGTACCAGCTTCATCTCACTGGGGCATGTTGGACAGTTGGCGCTGGTCCGCGGGTGCAGCCTGACCAGCAAGAGCTGAAGCAGGGTGAGGCATCGCCTCACCTGGGAAGCCCAAGGGGGAAGGGAATTCCCTTTCCTGGCCAAAGGAAATTGAGACACACAACACCTGGAAAATCAGGTAACTCCCACCCTAATACTGTGCTTTACCAAGGGTCTTAGCAAATGGTACACCAGGAGATTACATCCCATGACTGGCCCGGAGGGTCCCACGCCCATGAAATCTCCCTCATTGCTAGTACAGCAGTCTGAGATCTAACTGCAAGGCAGCAGTGAGGCTGGGGGAGGGGCGCCCACCATTGCTGAGGCTTAAGTAGGTAAACGAAGCCACCTGGATGCTCAAATTGGGTGGAGCCCACCACAGCTCAAGGAGGCTGGCCTGCCTCTTGTAGACTCCTCCTCTGGGGACAGGGCATAGCTAAACAAAAAGCAGCAGAAACCTCTGCAGATGTAAATGTCCCTGTCTGACAGCTTTGAAGAGAGCACTGGATTTCCCAGCATGGAGGTTGAGACCTAAGAACGGACAGACTGCCTGCTCAAGTGGGTCCCTGACCCCCGCCCTGAGTAGCCTAACTGGGAGACATCCCCACTAGGTGCAGACCGACACCTCACACCTCACACGGTGGGGTACACCCCTGAGATGAAGCTTCCACAGCAAGAATCAGACAGCAACACTCACTGTTCAGCAGTATTCTATCTTCTGCAGCCTCTGCTGCTGATACCCAGGCAAACAGGGTCTGGAGTAGACCTCAAGCAAACTCCGACAGACCTACAGCTGAGGGTCCTGACTATTAGAAGGAAAACTAACAAACAGAAAGGACATCCACAACAAAACCCCATCGGTATGTCACCATCATAAAAGACCAACGGCAGACAAAACCACAAAGATGGGGAAAAAGCAGTGCAGAAAAGCTGGAAATTCAAAAAATCAGAGCACATCTGCCCCTCCAAAAGAACGCAGCTCATCACCAGCAATGGAACAAAGCTGGACAGAGGATGACTTTGATGAGTTGAGAGAAGAAGGCTTCAGTCAATCAAATTTCTCAAAGCTAAAGGAGGAACTATGTACACAGTGCAAAGAAACTAAAAACCTTGAAAAAAGAATGGATGAATGGATAACTAGAATAATCAATGCAGAAGAGACCTTAAAAGAACTGATAGAGATGAAAACCATAACACGAGAACTACATGACAAATGCACAACCTTCAGTAACCGACTCGATCAACTGGAAGAAAGAGTATCAGCGATTGAAGATGAAATGAATGAAATGAAGCGAGAAGAGCAGTGCAGAGAAAAAAGAGTAAAAAGAAATGAACAAAGCCTCCAAGAAATATGGGATTATGTGAAAAGACCAAATCTATGTCTGACTGGTGTGCCTGAAAGTGATGGGGAAAATGGAACCAAGTTGAAAAACACTCTTCAGGATATCATCCAGGAGAACTTCTCCAACCTCGTAAGGCAGGCCAACATTCACATTCAGAAAATACAGAGAACACCACAAAGATACTCCTCAAGAAGAGCAACTCCAAGATACGTAATTGTCAGATTCACCAAAGTTGAAATGAAGGAAAAAATGTTAAGGGCAGCCAGAGAGTAAGGTCGGGTTACACACAAAGGGAAACCCATCAGACTAACAGCAGATCTCTTGGCAGAAACTCTACAAGCCAGAAGAGAGTGGGGGCCAATATTCAACATTCTTAAAGAAAAGAATTTTAAACCCAGAATTTCATATCCAGCCAAACTAAGTTTCATAAGTGAAGGAGAAATAAAATCCTTTACAGACAAGCAAATGCTTAGAGATTTTGTCACCACCAGGCCTGCCCTACAAGACATCCTGAAGGAAGCACTAAACATGGAAAGGAACAACAGGTACCAGCCATTGCAAAAACATGCCAAAATTTAAAGTCCATTGATGCTAGGAAGAAACTGCATCAACTAACAAGCAAAATAACCAGCTAATATCATAATGACAGGATCAAGTTCACACATAACAATATTAGCCTTAAATGTAAATGGACTAAATGGTCCAATTAAAAGACACAGACTGGCAAATTGGATAAAGAGTCAAGACCCATCAGTTTCCTGTATTCAGGAGACCCATCTCACATGCAGAGACACACATAGGCTCAAAACAAAGGGATGGAGGAAGATCTACCAAGCAAATGGAAAACAGAAAAAAAGCAGGAGTTGCAATCCTAGTTTCTGATAAAACACACTTTAAACCATCAAAGATGAAAAGAGACAATGAAGGCCATTACATAATGGTAAAGGGATCGAATCACCAGAAAGAGCTAACTATCCTAAATATATATGCACCCAATACAGGAGCACCCAGATTCATAAAGCAAGTCCTTAGAGACTTACAAAGAGATTAGACTCCCATACAATAATAATAATGGGAGACTTTAACACCCCACTGTCAACATTAGACAGATCAACGAGACAGAAAGTTAACAAGGATATCCAGGAATTGAACTCACTCTGCACCAAGAGGACCTAATAGACATCTACAGACTCTCCACCCAAAATCAACAGAATATACATTCTTCTTAACACCACATCACACTTATTCCTAAATCGACCACATAGTTGGAAGTAAAGCACTCCTCAGCAAATGTACAAGAACAGAAATTATAACAAACTGTCTTTCAGACCACAGTGCAATCAAACTAGAATTCAGGACTAAGAAACTCTATCAAAACCACTCAACTACATGGAAACAGAACAACCTGCTCCTGAATGACTACTGGGTACATAACGAAATGAAGGCAGAAATAAAGATGTTCTTTGAAACCAATGAGAATCACAATCTCTGGGACACATTTAAAGCAGTGTGTAGAGGGAAATGTATAGCACTAAATGCCCACAAGAGAAACAGGAAAGATCTAAAACTGACACTCCAACATCACAACTAAAAGAACTAGAGAAGCAAGAGCAAACACATTCAAAAGGTAGCAGAAGGCAAGACATAACTAAGATTAGAGCAGAACTGAAGGAGATAGAGATGCAAAAAACCCTCTAAAAAATCAATGAATGCAGTAGCTGGTTTTTTGAAAACATCAACAAAACTGATAGACCGCTACCAAGACTAATAAAGAAAAAATGAGAGAAGAATCCAATAGACGCAATAAAAAAATGATAAAGGGGATATCACCACCGACCCCACAGAAATACAAACTACCATCAGAGAATACTATAAACACCTCTACGCAAATAAACTAGAAAACCTAGAAGAAATGGATAATTTCCTGGACACTTACAATCTCCCAAGACTAAACCAGGAAGAAGTTGAATCCCTGAATAGACCATTAGCAGGTTCTGAAATTAAGGCAATAATTAATAGACTACCAACCAAAAACATTCCAGGACCAGATGGATTCACAGCCGAATTCTACCAGAGGTACAAGGAGGAGTTGGTACCATTCCTTCTGAAACTATTCCAATCAATAGAAAAAGAGGGAATCCTTGCTAACTCGTTTTATGAGGCCAGTGTCACCTTGATACCAAAGCCTGACAGAGATACAACAAAAAAAGAGAATTTTAGACCAATATCCCTGATGAACATTGATGCAAAAATCCTCAATAAAATACTTGCAAACCAAATCCAGCCGCACATCAAAAAGCTTATCCACCACAATCAAGTGGGCTTTATCCCTGGGATGCAAGGCTGGTTCAACATATGCAAATCAATAAACGTAATCCAGCATATAAACAGAACCAAAGACAAAAACCACATGATTATCTCAATAGATGCAGAAAGGCCATCGACAAAATTCAACAGCCTTTCATGCTAAAAACTCTCAATAAATTCGGTATTGATGGAACATATCTCAAAATAATAAGAGCTATTTATGACAAACCCACAGTCAATATCATACTGAATGGGCAAAAACTGGAAGCATTCCCTTTGAAAACTGGCACAAGACAGGGATGCCCTCTCTCACCACTCCTATTCAACATAGTGTTGGAAGTTCTGGCTAGGGCAATCAGGCAAGAGAAAGAAATAAACTGTATTCAGTTAGGAAAAAAAGAAGTCAAATTGTCCCTCTTTGCAGGTGACATGATTGTATATTTAGAAAACCCCATCATCTCAGCCCAAAATCTCCTTAAGCTGATTAGCAACTTCAGCAAAGTCTCAGGATACAAAATTAATATGCAAAAATCACAAGCATTCTTATACACCAGTAACAGACAAACAGAGCCAAATCATGAATGAACTTCCATTAACAATTGCTTCAAAGAGAATAAAATACCTAGGAAACCAACTTACAAGGGATGTAAAGGACCTCTTCAAGGAGAACTACAAACCACTGCTCAGTGAAATAAAAGAGGACACAAACAAATGGAAGAACATACCATGCTCATGGATAGGAAGAATCAATATCGTGAAAATGGCCATACTGCCCAAGGTAATTTATAGATTCAATGCCATCCCCATCAAGCTACCAATGAGTTTCTTCACACAATTGGAAAAAATTGCTTTAAAGTTCATATGGAACCAAAAAAGAGCCCGCATTGCCAAGACAATCCTAAGCCAAAAGAACAAAGCTGGAGGCATCACGCTACCTGACTTCAAACTATATTACAAGGCTACGGTAACCAAAAGATTATGGTACTAGTACCAAAACAGAGATATAGACCAATGGAACAGAACAGAGCCCACAGAAATAACACCACACATCTACAGTTATCTGATCTTTGACAAACCTGACAAAAACAAGAAATGGGGAAAGGATTCCCTATTTAATAAATGGTGCTGGGAAAATTGGCTAGCCATAAGTAGAAAGCTGAAACTGGATCCTTTCCTTACTCCTTATATGAAAATTAATTCAAGATGGATTAGAGACTTAAATGTTAGACCTAATACCATAAAAATCCAAGAAGATAACCTAGGTAATACCATTCAGGACACAGGCATGGGCAAGGACTTCATGTCTAAAACACCAAAAGCAACAGCAACAAAAGCCAAAATTGATGAATGCGATCTAATTAAACTAAAGAGCTTCTGCACAGCAAAAGAAACTACTATCAGAGTGAACAGGCAACCTACAGAATGGGAGAAAATTTTTGCAATCTACTCATCTGATAAAGGGCTAATATCCAGAACCTACAAAGAACTCAAACAAATTTACAAGAAAAAAACAAACACCCCATCAAAAAGTGGGCAAAGGATATGAACAGACATTTCTCAAAAGAAGACATGCATACAGTCAACAGACACATGAAAAAATGCTCATCATCACTCACCATCAGAGAAATGCAAATCAAAACCACAATGAGATACCATCTCACACCAGTTAGAATGGCAATCATTAAAAAGTCAGAAAACAACAGGTGCTGGAGAGGATGTGGAGAAACAGGAACACTTTTACACTGTTGGTGGGATTGTAAACTAGTTCAATCATTATGAAAAACAGTATAGCGATTCCTCAAGGATCTAGAACTAGAAGTACCATATGACCCAGCCATCCCATTACTGGAGATATACCCAAAGGATTATAAATCATGCTGCTATAAAGACGCATGCACACGTATGTTCATTGTGGCACTATTCACAATAGCAAAGACGTGGAATCAATCCAAATGTCCGTCAGTGACAGACTGGATTAAGAAAACGTGGCGCATATACACCATGGAATACTATGCAGCCATAAAAAAGGATGAGTTTGTGTCCTTTGTAGGGACATGGATGCAGCTGGAAACCATCATTCTCAGCAAAGTATCGCAAGAACAGAAAACCAAACACCACATGTTCTCACCCATAGGTGGGAACTGAACAATGAGATCGCTTGGACTTGGGAAAGGGAACATCACACACCAGGGCCTATTATGGGGAGGGGGAAAGGGGGAGGGATTGCATTGGGAGTTATACCTGATGTAAATGATGAGCTGATGGGTGCTGATGAGTTGACGGGTGCAGCACACCAACATGGCACAAGCATACATATGTAACAAACCTGCACGTTATGCACATGTACCCTAGAACTTAAAGTATAATAAAAAAATGAATAAATAAATAAATTAAATTAAATAAAAAATAAAATATAATAATAATAAAAAAAAAGAAATGAAAATGGCCATACTGCCCAAGGTAATTTATAGATTCAATGCCATCCCCATTAAGCTACAAATGACTTTCTTCACAGAATTGGAAAAAACTGCTCTAAAGTTCATATGCAACCAAAAAAGACCCCGCATTGCCAAGACAATCCTAAGCCAAAAGAACAAAGCTGGAGGCATCATGCTACCTGACTTCAAACCATACTAAAAGGCTACAGTAACCAAAACAGCATGGTATTGGTACCAAAACAGAGATATAGACCAATGGAACAGAACAGAGCCCACAGAAATAATACCACACATCTCCAGCCATCTGATCTTTGACAAACCTGACAAAAACAAGAAATGGGGAAAGGATTCCCTATTTAATAAATGGTGCTGGGAAAATTGGCTAGCCATAAGTAGAAAGCTAAAACTGGATCCTTTCCTTACTCCTTATATGAAAATTAATTCAAGATGGATTAGAGACTTAAATGTTAGACCTAAAACCATAAAAACCCTAGAAGAAAACCTAGGAAATACCACTCAGGACACAGGCATGGGCAAGGACTTCATGTCTAAAACACCAAAAGCAACAGCAACAAAAGCCAAAATTGATGAATGCGATCTAATTAAACTAAAGAGCTTCTGCACAGCAAAAGAAACTACCATCAGAGTGAACAGGCAACCTACAGAATGGGAGAAAATCTTTGCAATCTACTCTCAGACAAAGGGCTAATATCCAGAACCTACAAAGAACTCAAACAAATTTACAAGAAAAAAACAAACACCCCATCAAAAAGTGGGCAAAGGATATGAACAGACATTTCTCAAAAGAAGACATGCATACAGCCAACAGACACATGAAAAAATGCTCATCATCACTCACCATCAGAGAAATGCAAATCAAAACCACAATGAGATACCATCTCACACCAGTTAGAATGGCAATCATTAAAAAGTCAGGAAACAACAGGTGCTGGAGAGGATGTGGAAAAATAGGAACACTTTTACACTATTAGTGGGACTGTAAACTAGTTCAACCATTGTGGAACACAATGTGACGATTCCTCAAGGATCTAGAACTTGAAATACCATTTGACCCAGCCATCCCATTACTGGGGATATACCCAAAGGATTATAAGTCATGTTGCTATAAAGACACATGGACACGTATGTTTATTGCGGCACTATTCACAATAGCAAAGACTTGGAATCAACCCAAATGTCCATCAGTGACAGACTGGATTAAGAAAATGTGGCACATACACACCATGGAATACTATGCAGCCATAAAAAAGGATGAGTTCATGTCGTTGGTAGGGACATGGATGCAGCTGAAAACCATCATTCTCAGCAAACTATCGCAAGAACAGAAAACCAAATACCGCATGTTCTCACTCATAGGTGGGAATTGAACAATGATATCACTTGGACACAGGAAGGGGATTATCACACACTGGGTCCTATCATGGGGAGCGGGGTGGGGAGGGATAGCATTAGGAGATATACCTAATGTAAATGACGAGTTAATGAGTGCAGCACACCAACATGGCACATGTATACATATGTAACAAACCTGCACGTTGTGCACATGTACCCTAGAACTTAAAGTATGAAAAAAAAAATGGGCAAAGGACATGAACAGACACTTTTCAAAAGAAGACATACATGCAGCCAACAAGCATATGAAAAAATGCTCAACATCACTGATCATTAGAGAAATGCAAATCAAAACAACAATGAGAGACCATCTCACACCAGTCCAAACGACTATTATTAAAAAATCAAAAATTAACATATGCTGGTGAGGTTGCAGAGAAAAGGGAACATTTATACACCATTGGTAGGAGTGTAAATTAATTCAACATTTGTGGAAAGCAATGTGGTATTTCCTCAAAGACCAGAACTACCATTTGACCCAGTAATCCCATTACTGGGTATATACTCAAAGAAATATAAATCATTCTGTCATAAAGACACATGTATGTTCACTGCAGCACTATTCACAGTAGCAAAGACATGGAATCAACCTAAATCCCCAATAATGGTAGACTGGATAAAGAAAATGCAGTACACATGCACCATAGAATACTCTGCAGCCATAAAAATGAATGAGATCATATCCTTTGCAGGAACATAGATGGAGCTGGAGGCCATTACCCTTAGCAAACTAACACAAGAACAGAAAGCCAAATACTGCATATTCTCACTTATGAGAACAGATGAACACATACAAGGGAACATCAGACACTGGGGATTACCAGAGGTTGAAGAGTAGGAGGAGGAGAGGATGAGAAAAAAGAATTATTGAGTACTAGGCTTAATACTTGGGTAATAAAATAATCTGTACAACAAACTTCTATGACACAGGTTTACCTATATCACTAACTTGCACATATACCCCTGAACTTAAAAGTTGAAAAAAAAAGATGTTAAGTAACTGGGTTATTCATGTATCTCCTTTTCTGAAGTATCTGTTCAATTTTTGCCCATTTTTATTAGGTTATGTGTCTTTTTTAAATTATTGCGTTATAAAAGTTCTTTATCATGAATAACATATTTTTCTAGATACATTTTTGAGAATGTTTTCTCCTAGCTGTAGCAAGGATTCCTTCCTTCCTTTCTCTTTCTCTTCCATACTTCCTTTCTTTCTTCCTTTCTATCTTTTTTATATAAACACAGCTATATACTGCCTTTTAAGCACTGATTTAACTACATTCAATGAGTTATGGTAAGTTTTGTTTTCATTATCAGTTTTCAAATTTTGACACATTTGGGCATTATCTAGACATCATATTGTTATTGATTTCTTTGCATCATCCAATTGTTGTCAGAGAACATACTTTGTATGGTTTCAGTAGTTTCAAATTTATTGAGACTATTTTCCATCATATTATGTCTTCATGAAGGTAGATGTTCACTTGAAAAAGAATACATATTCTGCAGTTGTAAAGCATAATGTTTTATAAGTATCAATTATCTCAAGATGGTTAATAGTACTTTTCTGATCTTCTATATCATCATGAATTTTTTATCAAGTTATTCTATCAATTACTAAAAAAGAAGTATTAAAATCTCCAGCTGCTTGTGGATTTCTTTCTCCCTCTAGTCCTGACAATTTTTGTTTTATGTATTTTGAATCTGTTATTATATACATATTTATCATTTTTGTTTTTTATTAAAGTTTACTTTTTCCTTAAAAAACAGTTACAGAAAAGGAAAATTACAAACTTTTCTCTAGACACTGCTGTTCCTGAGCATAATTTATGGAATTACAAATCCGTCTTTCCACCAAAGTAAGATAAAGCCAACGCTGAAAATGGATAGTTAGATGAAATGAACATGGGTCGTGTAGGTGATCCACTGAATTCATTAGACCTGTAGATGCCTTGCACTCCCACTTACATCATCCAATATTTTTTATTTATAAACCTAAATTATTGGGCCGGATGCAGTGGGTCACGCCTGTATTCCTAGCACTTTGGGAGGCCAAAGCGGGCGGATCATGAGGTTAGCAGATCAAGATCATCCTGGCTAACACAGTGAAACCCCGTCTCTATTAAAATAAATAAATAAATAAATACAAAAAAATAGCCCAGTGCCCATAATTCCAGCTACTTGGGAGACTGAGGCAGGCTAATCGCTTGAACCCAGGAGGTGGAGATTGCAGTGAGCCAAGATTGTGCCACTGCACTCCAGCCTGGGTGACAAGTGAGACTCCAAATCAAAATAAAATAAAATAAAATAAGCCTAAAGTATTTTTTTTTTTGGTATTCAGAGAAGCATATATTATAATTCTGGTATTCTAAGTTGACAGTTTTTTCTCATAAATTCTATTTATGATTTAGAAAATTGGTAAGCTTTCAGTTTGATGCATATTACATTACCTTGGTTTCACACATAAAACAATAAGAAATAGGCCCCAGTTAGTGTTTTTACATAGAATATTTCATTTTTAGGACTAAATTATAGACTTACCGATTATAGATATCAAGCAGGAGTTGCCTGTGTATTGTTCTTCAAGCACGCTTATGAGATTGTACAGTAAAGGATCTGGAAGAAAAAGAAACAGAGCAACAATTGTGTGTTATAAAGGTGGTAGTGTTCACCCAGGTTCCATAGGGCCCACTGCATTCCCCAGTCTCCCTCATAATGTGTCCAGAATTGATGGGTTCTTGGTCTCACTGACTTCAAGAATGAAACTGTGGACCCTCACGGTGAGTGTTACAGTTCTTAAAGATAGTGTGTCCCCAGTTTCTTCCTTCTGGTTGGTTCTTGGTCTCACTGGCTTCAGGAGTGAAGCTGCAGACCTTCGAGGTGAGTGCTACAGATCTTAAAAGCAGCACGTCTGGAATTGTTTGTTCTTCCCGGAGGGTTTGTGGTCTCACTGGCTTCAGGAGTGAAACTGCAGACCTTCAGGGTGAGTGTTACAGCTCATAAAAGCAGTGTGGACCGAAAGAGTGAGTGGCAGCAAGATTTACTGCAGAGGGGAAACACAAAGCCTACACCACGTGGAAGGATACGGGATCGGGTTGCGGAAGCTGCCTGGCGGGACAGACTGCTTTTATTCCCTCATCTGGCCCCACCCACATCCTGCTGATTGGTCCATTTTGACAGAGTGCTGATTGGTGTGTTTACAATCCCTGAGCTAGACACAGAGCACTTGGTGCACTTACAATCCTCTAGCTAGACATAAAAGTTCTCCAAGTCCCCACTAGCTTAGCTAGATACAGAGTACTGATTGATGTATTTACAAACCTTGAGCTAGACACAGTGCTGATTGGTGTATTTACAATCCCTTAGCTAGACATAAAAGTTCTCCAAGTCCCCACTAGACTCAGGAGCCCAGCTGGCTTCACCTAGTGGATTCCGCCGGTGGAGCTGCCCTGCCAGTCCCCCGGAATCCACTTCTCAGGGGGTCATTTGCACCTGTACTCTTCAGCCCCTGGGTGGTTGATGGCACTGAGTGCTGTGGAGCAGGGGGCAGCGCACGAAGAGGCAGCTGAGGCCCCGCGAGAGCTCGAGCACAGCACCGGCCGCCGGCACTGCTCGGGACCCGGCCCACCCACCGCAGCTGCTGGCCCAGGTGCTAAGCCTCTCACTGCCCTGGGCTGGAGGCACCGGTCAGCCGCTCTGAGTGCTGGGCCCCCGAGTCGCGCCCACGCCTGCCGGAACTGGCGCTGGACTCCGTGCAGCACGCAGCCCGTGCCTCTCCCTCCACACCTCCCTGCAAGCAGAGGGAGCCGGCTGCAGCCTCGGCCAGCCCAGAGAGGGACTCCCACAGTGCCGTGGCGGGCTGAAGCGCTCCTCAAGCGCTGCCAGAGTGGACGCTGAGGCTGAGGAGGCACCGAGAGCGAGGGCTGCTAGCATGTTGTCACCTCTCAATAGGAGAGCCATGTGATTAGGAGCCTAGGGCTTTGTGATTAGGAGCCTAGGGCTATGTGATTATTCTTGACCAATGAGTTTGGAAAGAAAGCAATGCATATCACTACTAATCTGGGAGTATTTAAAGACAATACAAATTCCATGTCTTTCTTCCCCTGTGTGGCAACTGCCCTATGTATAAGAAAAAGAATATTTGGACGATTTCAACTGTAATTATTTGCGTTATTCTTCTTCAATATAAACCACTCCAGATTATTACTATAGATATTTGCTAGACAATTTCTCCCCACAGGGAGGTTCTCTGAAATTATAGAGCTGGACAGGGAAGAAAGGCCCAGAAACCTAGAAGCCATGAATGAATTATGTAAAAACGTTTTGATGGTTAATGGTCCTTACAATCAGACTCGTACAACACCGGCCCCTCTCAGGTTCCTCTTTCTGTGCCCTTCTTCCCCTGGGCAGTGCCTATCAGAGGCTCCTCTTCTCTCCCAGTGGCATCTGCTTTAGAACAATCCCTGCTGCCAGTGTGAATGAGGTTTAAGCCCTTCTGGGGGGGTCATTTGCATCTAGACAAACTTCTAACTGTTAGGACATATCCCAGCTGGGAAGGACTGAAGTCTACCAACTTCCTTGGCATTCGTGCCTTTCTTTCTAGTACAGATGAAATAATTAAAACACTCTTTTTTCGCTTTTGAGAAGAGACAGTTGGCCCACATGACAGTAAATAACTACTGATTAACTTTCCATTTAAACTTTATTTTGTTTAATGGCATGAAAGAGAATTTCAGACATAGGCACGTGGTGGGGTTTGTTAGCAGTCAGGAAGCTCAGTGAAGATTCAAGAGAGGAAGAAGACCAACTGGAGTTTCAGTTTTACTTTCTTTTTCTCTTGGAGCTGAGCTACAAGATAACAGGACTGAACAGGGAGCCAACTGTTTCTTTGGACAGTAAATCAGGTAAGCCAAGATTTACAAAAAGTTCTGCAGTGTTGATTTCTAGGTTCCAAGCCATGCACAAACATTTTCATTTTTCTTAGAACAAATTTGTCCTATTTTAAGAGAAACAATTTAGAGTGACTGCCTTTTCCTTAGGTGAAGCCAGTTTACAGGAAACCAATGCAATTTGCTTTACACATCGCTGGCAAAGAAAGAATTTCCATAGTATAAAGCCAATAAAAAGTGCTAACTGGGAAGAATCTGGGCATTAACATGTGGCTTTCAGTTTTCTGTGCTTGTAGTCTTGGTCTATGCCTGCCAGATTTAAGCAAGAGAAACTAGCTGATGAAAATGTACCGATACTTCTCACTGCATAGTAGTTCCTAGATTGCAAGGGCTTCATAACCAATGGCTGTTGGGGAATGAGGAAAATTCAAGCAATTGATGGATCAAGTGAAGTGTATTTCTGGCTTAAAGGATTGCACGGTTTCCCAGAGTCATAATCTTAATTCATTGAGTCTGTCAGCAAAGACTCAACATGAGGGAGGAGGTTTGGAGAGAGTAGAGGAGGGAAGGAGGCAAGGTGGAAAAAGAAAGAGAGGGAAAGGGAGGACTGAGCCTCAGGTGTAAGGGAAGGCACACCTACAAAGAAAGCTGACAGAAGGGAAGAGTGTGCAGGCAAAACAAAAACAGAAGGGAGCCAGGCTGACCTGTGAGAGGATGGGAGGAAGGAAGCGAGAGAGAACTGGGCGTGAGGCTTACGAACGAAACCCACTTCTCAGCTCCTCAGCAAGTGATTCCAGTTCTCTGTAAAGTAGGAAGTCATTCTTTTCCCAACCATCTTGTCCCTTATTAGTAGACAAATGAAGCATGGTTGTTTAGAAATATAAGGATCTTGGCCTAGTGCGGTGGCTTATGCTTTTAATTCCAGCACTTTGGGAGGCCGAGGCGGGTGGATCAATTGAGGTCAGGAGTTCGAGACCAGCCTGGCCAACATGGTCAAACCCTGTCTCTACTAAAACTACAAAAATTAGCCAGGGGTGGTGGTGCACACTTGTAATCCCACCTACTTGGGAGTCTGAGGCAGGAGAATCGCTTGAACCCAGGATGTGGAGGTTGCAGTGAGCCAAGATCGCACCACTGCACTCCAGCCTGGGTGACAGAGTGAAATTGTGTCTCAAAAAAAAAAAGAAAAAAATAAAGAAAGAAAAAGAAAAGAAAAATAAAGATCTTTCAGGATTTAGAACTGAAAAATAAGTTTCTTGTCTGTCTGTTTCTCAGGAACACCAATGGACCAAAATGAACACAATCACTGGGGTAAGAAAGTGACTTCTCTTGTGTGTGTGTGTGTGTGTGTGTGTGTGTGTGTCTTCTGATGATGTTGGGGCAAAATAAAAAAGAATGAAGGATCTTATTCTAACTCCCACAGCTACCACCACCGGCAGCTGAAAATTGCAGGTTTTTGTTTTGGTTTTGTTGTTGTTGTTCATTTGTTTGTTTTGAGATGGAGTCTCGCTCTGTCACCCAGGCTGGAGTGCAGTGGCGCAATCTCGGCTCACTGCAACCTCCACCACTCAGGTTCAAGTGATTCTCCTGCCTCAGCCTCCTGAGTAGCTGGGACTAAAGGCACACACCACCATGCCCAGCTATTTTTTTAAAATTATTATTATTTTTAGTAGAGACGGGGTTTCCGCCAGCCTCGACCTTGCAAAGTTCTGGGATTACAGGCATGAACCACCACATCTGGCCTGAAAATTGTTAAAATACTCACCAGGATCCAAAATATGCATCCAGGCTTTTCCCTTATGCACAAATCTTTCAGATCTCTTTGATATACTCCTTCTCCTACCATTCAGTCTTCTCTTCCTTCTCTCACACTTCTATAGATTCTTTGTCTCTCTCTCTCTCTCTCTGTCTCTGACTCTATCATTCCCTTTCTTTCCCTTGTCCTCTCTCTCTCTCCCCTCTTCTTGCACCTGTTTCTGCTATCTGTATGGTATGGGTGTCTTTCTCTCTGTATCTTGACCTCCTCCTTTCCCACTCCCTCCTCCTCACTCTCTGCCCCTCGCCAGCCCTATCTTCAGTCTCTTACATCAAGAAGAGCCCAGATCTTCCTCCCTTCCAAGTTCCCTTCACACTCAACCCTCACCTGTGAGAAATAGGAGGTCTCTGGCTTCATTGTGTATGGAACTTGTTTATTAACAAGCTGAACTCTGCGATCCAAATGAGAAACAACTTTTTTTCCTCCCATCACTGCCTCTTACTATGCAATCTTGATTTCCTTTTGTTTTGGTTGGGGGGGTGGTGATGGAGTCTTGCTCTGTGGCCCAGTCTCACTCTGTGGCTCACTGTAACCTCTGCCTCTCAGGTTCAAGTGATTCTCCTGCCTCAGCCTCCTGAGTAGCTGGGATTACAGGCATGTGTCACTATGCCTGGCTAATTTTTGTATTTTTAGTAGAGACAGGGTTTCACCATGTGGGCCAGGTTGATCTACAACTCCTGACCTCAAGTGATCTGCCTGCCTCAGCCTCGCAAAGTGCTGGGATTACAGGTATGAGCCACCGCGCCTGGCCACAATCTTGATTTATTGATGCCATCTCAGGCAGTTGCCTTTATGATTAATGCAGACTAGAAGAATAGTCTATTAAAGTCCCTATGACACATATATCAGGTGTTGCATTGTTCGGTGCCATCTAATATCAAACTTACATTCAGTATGAGTTTCTCCTTCCTCTACCTCAGCCTCAGCCTCAGCCTGAACTCTGGGACCTTCCAAAAGTCCTCCTCTCCCTTCCAGCTCTGCCTCCTCAACCCTTGTGCTAGTCCTTCTTTCCCCATCAGGCAGGAGGATGGGTGACTGGAGAAAGAAAGTGGAGTGCTTGAGTCCCATTGTCTTTGCAGTCGTCTCCTGGCTGGTCCTCACCACCATCCCATGCCCCATTACAGCAGACACCCTCCACTGTGCGAGGACACTGTGGCGGCCCCATGGGGCTGATGCTTTGCACACTTCCTGCCAGAGGCTGTGCCCTCTCTGGCTGAATTATCCAACTAGACCTCTGCTCCCACCCTCATGGCACCCCTGGCTTCCTCTTACTATTGCACTCCCTTTGCCATACAAGGCAGGCCTTTGGCAGGGCCTCATCAAGGCAGCTGTGCTTCGTTATTTTCTGTAAGATCCCTTCTGTCCATGGGAAACCCCCTAAGCCATTGCTTCTTACACCTTATCCTGGTCTCCTAGTTGGCTCTAGTCTGCCTTCAAAATTTAGAATTCTCCAGAAAGGAAATAGACACCAATTTCCATGTTTATACATGTCTCCAAACTCCAGGTAATATCTTACTTCTCTCTAAATTTGCTCAAGAATTCTCTTCACTTTGCTGCACTTGGATAGGCTTACCAGTTTCTGTCATTCAGCAGACACCCATCTGGGAAATGACCTATCTATCTCTCAACTTCGGTGACGTGCCCAATATTTATGAGTGGATGTTTTAGAGACCCTCTCACTTGGCTTTGGATGCAGAGAATTCTCTTCCCTATACCCTCCCCACGGGAGAGAATGAGGCTGCACTTCCTAGGAGGCCAGAAACTCAGGACTCCCACCGGTTCTCTTCAGTGACTCCCTTGATTTCTGTTTTCATAGGCGAGAGGAAGGTTAAAGGTGCAGTTTGGCTACCTCTAAGCAAGCACCAGCAAGGTGTATCAGGAGCTGCTTGGCTGCTGTTTTCAGAATATAGAAATCTGTAATGTAATGCCTGCTTCCTTTTAAGTAAAAGTGTACATTGCCTGCCCACTGTGAGGCCATAACTTCACTGGCATACAGAAAATAAGAATAAATGTCCATAAGTTTTGGCCAATTTGGCTGGAAGAGAAAATACTTAAATATACGCAACAAGTATTAGTGTAGCAGCATGGCAAAGCACTAATACTTCAGGCATAGAAAATGGGCTGGTTCAACTGCCAGCTTTTTCATTTACAAAACTGGTTAATTTTAATAGCTCTAAGTTCTTGGCCAAGTTGCAGATTCATGTGTAAAATAAGGTGAATAAAAGAAACCCATGGGTAAAAAGGTTGACAAACCATTTCCCTTTCTGCCTGAGAATTTAATCTTTGGTTAAACGTTTTAGCTCAGATTCTCTAGTAATTTAATAAGAGTAAAATGTCTATAACATTATTAGGAACTTTGCTTATGGTTGAAAACTTCTCTTGATGGGTGAATTATATCTATGCTGAAAGAACTATAAATAGATGCTAGGAAGCTGTTTGGAACTTCCCTGAGCAGAGTGACTCTTGTAACTCTCATGTTCCTTGCAGGGAATCTGGAAGCTAAACCCCTAGGGTTGCTACAAGAGACACTGGCTCCTGTGAGTCCGGGTGGCTTCTCTAACTGCTCAAGATGCCATCTCCTTGCCCTGGGACATCCCCAGGTGACCGTTTGCAGTGTTCCATGAATTGCTGCATAGACTTCCACTAGGTGGAAGGCCCAACATTGTCCCTCTGGCAAGCTAAGATTTCCATTAAAGTAGACTAGTGTCCCAGTGAGGCCCATGGCAGTTCTGTGAGCCCAAGACGTCATTTGAACCAAATAAGAACAAGACCCCTGGTGGGCATTGCAGCACCTAACTCATACCATTGCTAGAAGGAGTACATTAGGTAATGAAGGTAAACCACTTGGAACAGATCCTGGCACATTAAAAGTTCTCAATAAATGGTAGATTTCACTAACTATTTAGGACTTTGTCCAAGTTACTTAACCACTGCATGCAAGTTACTTCCTCTATAAGGAGGTTGCTATAAACAATCCTAGCCTAATTTTCACTAAGTGCTTTAGTGCACCAGCACTCTTTTAAGTTCTTTACATATATTAACTTATTTAATACTTAGAACACCACCACATGGAGTAAACCGTCATCTTCTCCAGATGCAGAGAAATTAATCAGTTGTCCAAGATCATATGACTAGCAATGGAAAGACAATTAAAACTAAGCAATCCAGCTCCAGATTCTTTATTCTTCAGCACTGCATGCTGCCTCTCAGAAAGCTCATTTTCTTTGTACAGTCTAAGTTCCTTCTAAGCTCTGATATTCTGTAGTCAATGTAGATGTTCTTTCTCCAACTTTATTTCTGCAACATGAGAGTAAGGAACAGCTAAACCCCAAAAGGCAATGGGCTTAGCAGAAGAGTCTTAGTTTGTTTGGATATTCCCTCCAGAAAGATTCTTCTGTTATCATGGTATTCCATTTCATTCATACAGGTCAAATGTTCCTCCCTTACAGTAAAGGAATCAAGGAGTTAACCCTCAGGAGTCAGAGTACCCCTACCTTGCAAGTTAAATAACTCATCTCTCCACTACAAAGCTGCATCTTGAGTCTTCCATGAACCCGCCCTAGACAAGTCATTCCTTTCACTGCCATGTGGACCAGCAGAAATGGCACCATGGCTCCTATGCCTTCCCCTTTAGGGGGAATGAATGAAACACATTCTCCTTCATACCTCTGTCCCCATTCACTCCTCTCCCCAGAACCTTACCCACGTTGAAGGGAAATGGGGAAAGAGAGAGGGAAGTTTACCGTATTCTGTGACTATCTTATAAAAAAATTATGCCATCCTTTCTAAGCAAAATTATGATATCCTTTATAAGATCTCAGTTATTTCTTCACTAATAAAAATAATTTTACAGTGCTCATTCTAATATTTTGCTGGTCTAGACACTTCCCTGGTAGTCATGACCCCACTCTGCCCAGCAAAGGTCAGAGGAGAAACCTCTGGCCTTGAAACAGAGCCAGGTCACTTGACCCACATTGAGATGCAACCCATGGCCTTGCCTACACATCTCTGATCTCCAGAGAACTTTTCTTCTAGAGATCCAGGACTGAGTGATTCAGGCAACCACTGCATGATGAGAAATGTTTCTAAATCCATCTCATCCCCAAGTGTGTTTTCCTAGGCTCCAAATGGCAATATCCTGCAGTCCTAGAGAAATCAAGTTAGTTTTCATTTCATACATGAAATAGATATGAGAGTATCCTTTTACATAATGGGGAATACCTCCTTACCATTAAAAAATATTCCACTGCCAGCCGGGCGCGGTGGCTCACACCTGTAATCCCAGCACTTTGGGAGGCGGAGGTGGGCAGATCACGTCAGGAGATCGAGACCATGGGGTGAAACCCCATCTCTACTAAAAATACAAAAAAAAAAAAAATTAGCCGGGCGCGGTGGTGGGCGCCTATAGTCCCAGTTACTCGGGAGACTGAGGCAGGAGAATGGCGTGAAACCAGGAGGTGGAGCTTGCAGTGAGCCTAGATTGTGACACTGCACTCCAGCCTGGGTGACAGAGTGAGACTTGGTCTCAAAAAAAAGACAGAAAAAGAAAAAAAAAAAATTCCACTGCCATGATCAATGTGGTGATAAACACAGTAAACTTGCTCCTCACAGGATCACATGCAAAGGGCCAATGTGCCAGCAGATCTGAGCTGAGAATCATCCTTGTGGGCAAAACAGGAGCCGGCAAAAGTGCTGCAGGGAACAGCATCCTCAGGAAGCAAGCATTTGAATCGAAGCTGAGTTCCCGGACCTTGACTAAGACTTGCAGCAAAAGTCAGGGAAGCTGGGGAGATAGAGAGATTGTCATTATTGACACACCAGATATGTTTTCTTGGAAGGACCACTATGAAGCTCTGTACAAAGAGGTGCAGAGGTGCTACTTGCTCTCTGCACCAGGACCCCATGTGCTGCTCCTGGTGACTCAGCTGGGCCGCTACACCTCACAGGACCAGGAGGCTGCACAGAGGGTGAAGGAGATCTTTGGAGGGGATGCCATGGGACACACAATTGTCCTCTTTACCCACAAGGAAGACCTCAGTGGTGGCTCCCTGATGGATTACACGCGCAACTCTGATAACAAAGCCCTAAGCAAGCTGGTGGCAGCATGTGGTGGGCGAATCTGTGCCTTTAATAACCGTGCTGAAGGGAGAAATCAGGATGACCAAGTGAAGGAGCTAATGGACTTGATTGAGGATCTGTTGATGGAGAAAAATGGTGATCACTATACCAATGGGCTGTACAGCCTAATACAGAGGTCTAAATGTGGATCTGTGGGATCAGATCAAAAATTAAAGGAATTCAAAGAGAGCCTTATAAAGTACATGGAAACTCAGAGAAGTTACACAGCCTTGGCTGAAGCAAATTGCCTGAAAAGAGCCTTAATCAAAACACAACTGTGTGTTTTATTTTGTATTCAGTTGTGTCTCAGATTGCTAATTCTGTTGCTTTGCATATTGCACAGCATGTGCACTTTGTTTTGTTGCTTACTCTTTAGTATGTGCAATTTACTCTGCAGCTTGCTGTTTATTATACCCAAAAAGTTAATGATAGTTTCAAGAACAGTTATTAGACTAGAACGCAGGACTCCTAGGTTATAGTTACAGATCCCAGTTATTATTTACTCACTAGTGGGTGAATCACAGTGCTTTCCCTGTAAAATGTGGTACCTGATGTCATATTTGAGATTCTATGAAATGTTTAAATCTTAACATCACTCCAATTATTAATGAACCAAATCATATGGTAAGTTACTGTCTGCATTGAAATATAATATCAAAGCCTTTTGAAATCTGTAAGCATAAAATTCCTCTGATTTTCAAATATTTAAAGCCAGTTTTATGTTCCTAAAAACTCATTTTCTTCTTTCTAGTACTACTGTTTCTACTGAATATAATGAAAATGGCAATAAAATAATATTACATAAACTGTAAAGTTCCTTTGATCATATGTTGTTAATTCTCTTCTATAGTTTTCTCCTTAGAAAATGATAAGTGGACACATGACTCATTTTAGCCAGATTTTAGCCCGGACGTCCTTCGGATTGATCACTGAAACATAGGTAAAGACAAATGTCAGAAAAGATAGTAAATTGGACTGGATATTCTGAAGCATCATCTTGCTAGGTGCAAATAGAGGCTACATTTATTAAAAGAAACAGAATTTTTATAATTGATGAGCTCACCAGAAAAATAAAGAAAATTCCAAAGATGGAGCAAACAATTTTTTTTTAAATGAGGAGCACAAACTGGAGTTGAGGCCCATGAGGAATACATGAACAAGGAAGGCAGAGCTGACCAATAGACAAATGCTGGTACCAATCCTGAGATGAAGAAATCAATCTTGGGTTGTCAGTAAAATTGGAGAGCTGATTTGGAGTGTTCTGTATTAATTTAGGACCTTCCAGGAGACTAAAGTTATCCAAAATTAGTTGAATTCTTGACATCCAGTAGAAGCAAATGCAATCTTCTCTACAGGAAACCATCTCCAATTCACTTGAGTATTCAGATGGAATTAATTCAGTAAAGTGAACCTAAATCATGTCCCTATGAACAAGATCAAAAAGATTTAAAAACCCAACGGAAGTAGACTCAGAAACTTTAATATCACAGTACTAGTTACAGTGTACTAAGTAGCTATGAAATATTTCTTAAAATATCATACACACACAGCCCAAATTAAAAAGGAACAAAAAACTACCAACGATGATGAACTGTATTTGAAAAAACTCATGAAATTTTAATAAATCAAATTATAATTGATTTTTAAAAAGTTAATGATGAATACTCCTATTAATGATGGGGAAGTGAATTGATTACATAAACTCCTCCGTGAGTAGCAGTTATAAAAACTTTTAAAATTTTTAAATCAATGTAAAGATACTGAAAAACATCTAAAAGTGGACAGATGAAAAAAGGGAATTTCTCTCAAACATTGCAGGCATTTGTATTAAAATTTAGAACAACAAAAGATGCAGACTATCACTGCTTCTTTTAGCATTTTACCACAGGTCTCATCTATCTAATAACTTTAAAAACAGAAATAAAAATAAAAGGTATGAGTACTGATGAGAAAGAAAAATAATAATTTTAGATAGATAATTAGAGGTAATAAAAGTAAAGCAACGAATCTCAATATAATATCAACTTTTTAAAAGCTACAACACTTCCATACCCTGACAACAGACAGAAAA
The DNA here is from genome assembly GCF_003255815.1 of Theropithecus gelada. Lineage (NCBI taxonomy): Eukaryota > Metazoa > Chordata > Mammalia > Primates > Cercopithecidae > Theropithecus > Theropithecus gelada. The sequence continues at coordinate 174,721,707 of NC_037670.1, forward strand.
ACTAAATTTAAAAATCAAAATCCTTGTCAGATCAAAATAGCATAACAAGGATCAGATACCCACTTCCTGCCCCATGTGAAACAACCAAAAAATGGACAAATGATATAAAATGACAGTGTTGAAGACACTGAACAGAGTAATCACTGAGAATTGGAAAACAAGACAAGACTTTCAATTGTCCCAGCCTCCTGTCTTGAGAGAGTTTTCAGGTCACAACACAGAGAGGGTATAGCAGACAGACCCTATGATGACTTCAAATGATTCCTGGCTCCTGGTGTTCACACCTTTGTAGAACTCCTCCACTTGAGTGTGAGTGGGATCTGAGACCTACTTCTAACCAATAGAACATGGCATGGGGTGACAGAATGTCACTCCAGTGATTTATATGGCTGCACAAAGACTTGCTTTTCCTCTCCTGCTGGCCTTCAAGGAGCAAATTTCTATTTTGTGAATTGCCTATGAACAGGGCTAACATGGCAGAGAACTGCAGGTGGCCTCTAGCCAACATCCAGGAAAAAGTCAAAACCCTTAGTAACAGTCACAAAGAAACAAATTCTGTCAACATCCTGAGGGTTCAGATCTTTCCCTAGTCAAGCCTCTGATTAGACTTAAGCTAGCATTACAGGCTGGTGAAACCCTAAAGCAGAGAACATACAGTTAAGCTATGTCTACACTCCTTGCCCACACTTATCTTGAGATAATAAATCTATGCTGTTTTAAGTTGCTAAGTTTGTGGTAATTTGTTATGCAGCGTTAAAAAAAACTAACATTTATGGAAACCAGGTAGAACTGGCAGACTCCCTGATTTGAGAAGATAGAGCTGGGATTCTGGAGATACAAAGGTGGCTAAGAGTTCACATAACAGTCTGAGAGATGAGACAGCTACACAGAGAGAGAAATCCAGACACCTACAGAGAGTCCCCGTTGAGTCTTCAATTGAATACTGATCACCACATGCATGTGGTGAAGCCCCCTGAGGTGACAAAAAGAACCAGTCAAGAATATTACAGAAGACAGTGTCCTGCACTCACCACAGACCATAAAAACTAAGAGAGCCTATGATTTGTGGGGTATTGGGTAGAGTTCACAGAAGAGCCGTGCCTCGCTAGTGGGAAATAATTGGTTCCAGACTAAAAACTTATCAAGTATGCCTACTAGATATTAAAAGCAAGACCTGAAGGATCAAATTGTTTCCAAGTAACTTAAATGCATCCCATAAGAAAGCTCAAGAATATTTACAGGAGTACGAAAATGTTCAGTACATAAGAAGGTCAAAACCAGATGTCTGGCATCCAGTAAAAAATTACCAAACATGAAAATTAGCAAGAAAATATGACCAATGGTGAAGAGATAAATCAATGAATAAATACCAGCCCAGACTGACAAAAGCATTAGAATTATCGGCCAAAGACATTAACACAGTTATTAAAATGGTATGCTATATGTTAAAACAGTTAAGTAGTAAGATGGAAGACATGAAAAAGATCCAAATTTAACCTCTAGAGATAAAAAACCACCATAAAAGATATAAGAAATACATTGAATAGGGCTAGCAAAACATTAGGCTGAAAAAGAAAAGATTAGTGAACATATGATCATCTAAATAGATGCATAAAAGGCTTTTGATAAAATTCAAAAATCCCTTCATGTTAAAAACTCTCAATAAACTAGGTATTGAAGAAACATACCTCCAAAATAGTAAGAGCTATCTATGACAAACCCACAGCCAACATTCTGAATGGGCAAAACCTGAAAGTATTCCCTTTGAAAACTGGCACAAGACAAGGATGTCCTCTCTCACCACTCCCATTCAACATAGTATTGAAAGTCCTGGCCAGAGCAATCAGACAAGAGAGAGAAATAAAAGAAAGTAACAAAAGAGAGTTTGTTTCTCTCTTCCAAATGAGAAGAGAGAAATTTACACTATCCTTGTTTGCAGAAAACAGGAGCCTATATCTAAAAAATCCCATAGTCCCAGCACAAAAGCACCTTCAGCTAATAAAGAACTTCAGCAAAGCCTCAGGATACAAAATCAATGTACAAAAGTCACTAGCATTCCTATTTACCAACACCAGTCACGTCGAAAGCTAAATCAGGAATGCAATCCCATTCACAACTGCCTCAAAAATAATAAATATTTAGGAACACAGCTAACTAGGGAGGTGAAAGATCTCTATAATGAGAACTACAAAACACTGCTTAAAGAAATCAGAGATGACACAAACAAATGAAAAAACATTCTATGCTCATGGATAAGAGGAATCAATATCGTTTAAATGACCATAGTGCCCAATGCAATTTATAAATTCAATCCTATTCCTATCAAACTACCGATGACATTCTTCACAGAACTAGAAAAAATACTATTTTAAAATTCATACAGAATCAAAACAGACTTAATAGCCAAGGTGATCCCAAGCAAAAAGAACAAAGTTGGAGGCATCATGCTACCTACCTTCAAACTATACTACAGAGCTACAGTAATCAAAATAGCATGGTACTGGCACAAAAACAGACACATAGCCAATGGAACAGAATAGAGAGGCCAAAAATAAGGCCACACACGTACAACCATCTGCCAAAAATAAACAATGGGGAAAGGACTCCCTATTCAATAAATGGTGCTAGAATAATTGTCTAATCAGGCTAGCCATATGCAGAAGATTGAAGCTGAACCCCTTCCTTACACCATATACAAAAATCAACTCAAGATGAATTAAAGACTTAAATGTAAAACCCAAAAACTATAAAAACCCTGGAAAACAACCTGGACAATATTATTCTGGACATAGGAACTGGCAAAAATTTCATGATGAAGATGCCAAAAGCAATTGCAACAAAAGCAAAAATTGACAAATAGAATTCAATTAAGGAGCTTCTGCACAGCAAAAGAAACTATCAACAAAGTAAACAGACAACCTACAGAATGGGAGAAAATTTTTACAAATTATGCACCTGACAAAGAAAGCTCTAATATCCAGCATCTGTAAGAAACTTAAGCAAATTTATAAGAAAAAAAGACAACCCCGTTAAAAAGTGGGCAAAGGACATGAATAGACACTTTTCAAAACAAGACATACATGTGACCAGCAAGTATATGAAAAAAAGCTCAATATCACTGATCTTTAGAGAAATACAAAATAAAACTACAATGAGATACCATCACGCATCAGTCCAAATGGCTATTACTAAAAAGTCAAAAATAACAAATGCTGGCAAGGTTGCAGAGAAAAGGGAACACTGATACACTGTTGGTGAGAGTGTAAATTAGTTCAACCATTGTGGAAAGCAGTGTGGCAATTCCTCAAAGAGCTCAAAACAGAACTACCACTCAACCCAGCAATCCCATTGCTGGGTATATACTCAAAGGAAAATAATCATTCTATCATAAAGACACACATGCATATGGATGTTCATTGCAGCACTATTCACAATAGCAAAGACATGGAATCAACCTAAATGCCCATCAATGGTAGACTGGATAAAGAAAATGTGGTACATATATGCTATGGAATACTACACAGCCACAAAATGAATGAGATCATGTCTTTTGCAGGAGCATGAATGGAACTGGAGGCCATTATCCTCAGCAAACTAACCCAGGAACAGAAAACCAAATACCACAAGTTCTCCTATGGGCACTAAATGATGAGAACACATGGACACAAAGAGAAGAACAACAGTCACTGGGGCCTGCTTGAGGGTGGAGGATGGAAGGAGGAAAAGGAGCAGAAAAAACAACTATTGGGTACTAGGCTTAGTATCTGGGTGACAAAACAATCGGTAAAACAAACCCTTGTGACATGAGTTTACCTATATAACAAACCTGCATATTTACCCCGACCCTAGAAATTTTAAAAAGAGAAAAGATTAATGAACTTGAAGACACAGCAATAGAAATGTCCCAACATAGAAAACACACACACACAAAAAAAGAATAATAGTCACTTTCAAAGAACATAGCTTCGATTAGCTCTGGGACAACCTCAAGTGGAATGTGTATGTAACTGGATTCACTAAAAATAAAAGGGGGTCAGGACAGAAAAAATATTGGAATCAATAATGGCCAAAAGTTTTCCAAATTTTATGAAAACTGTAAGCACACAACCCAAGAAGTTCAATGAACCCCAAGCAAATAAAACATCTACACGAAGGAACATTATAATCAGGTTGATCAAAATGAATCATAAAAGGACAATCCTTAAAGCCACTAGAGGAAAAAAACATATGTTATGACCAGAGACACAAAGGTAAGGATGACAACAGATTTTTCTGAAGAATTAATGTGACAGAGAGGACAGTGAAACAACATTTACAAAGTACAATCATGTGTCACTTAACAATGGGGATATATTCTGAGAAGTGCACCATTAAGCTACTTCATCATTGTGTGAACATCATAGAGTGTACTTACACAAACCAAAATGGTACAACCTACTACACACCTAGGCTATATGATATGGCCTATTGCTCCTAGACTACAAACCTGTATAGCATGTTACTGTAGTGAACACTGTAGGCAACTGTAACACAGTGGTAAGTATTTGTGTATCTAAACATATCTAAACACAGAAAAAAATACAGTAAAAATAGAGTGTTAACTTTTGTGGGACCAACATTGCATATGTGGTCTGTCGTTGACCAAAACATCATTATGTGACACATGACTGTATTAGAAGAAAAATTGTCAAATTAGAATTATTTTTCAAAATTACCTGTCAAAAATGAAGGCAAAATAAAAACTTTTCCAGACATTCGGTAGCTCAGTTTGTTGCCAGCAGACCTGAACTACAAAAAAAAAGTTAAAAAGGGAGAACAATATCAGAGAAAAATACTGATGTGTTCAAAGGAATTAAGATCATCAAAAATGGTAACCTCATGAGTAAATATGTAAGGTATTTTTCTTATTAATTAAATACCTTTAAAATATTATTGACTGCTTAAACAAAAATACTAACAATATAGATTGAGGTCTGTAATATATGTAAAAGTAAAACATGTGACAACAATAGGACAAAAAATCAGGAGAGGAAAAAAGAAATGATACTATTATAAAATGTTTATGCTCTATGTAAAGTGATATATCACTTGAAGGTGAACTGAGGTAAGTGGAGGCTCTATACGATAAACTCAAAGTCAACAAATAAAATAACAAAACAAAGAGTTATAGATAATAAGCCAACAGACAGAGAAAAAATGGAATTTTCTAAAAGTTCAATTAATATAAATGAAGGCAGTAAAACGGGAAACAAAGAACAAATGAGACAAATTTTTAAAACAGTAAGATGATAGATTTAAATCTAAAGAAGTCAATAATCTAAATATTAAATACATGATCTACATATTCTCAGTTAAAAGGCAGCGACTGTCAGAGTGGGTTTAAAAAACAAAGCTTATCTATATTTTGCCTACATGAATCTTGCAATAAATATAAAGACAGCTGGCTTAAGCAGAAAAGGATGAAAAAAGGTATTATATGATGAGACTAATCAAAAGATACTTGGAAGGACAATATTAATATCAGACAAAGTGGACTTCAAAGGAAAAAATATTACCAGGAATGAAGGACATTCTACAATGATAAAGCCATCAATTCATCAAGAGGACATAACAATCTAAAACTTTTATGTGTCTAATAACAGAATTCTAAAACACATGAAGTAAAAATGGACAGAATTGCAATAATAAAAAGAAAAACTGACAAACATGGTCAGAAATTCTAATGCCCCTCTCAATAATTAATAGTATGGAAGATAGGTATGGAAATAATAATAATAATAGTACAAGTAGACAAAAAAATCTGTAAAGATAGAGCAGATTTGAACACCATTGTATTAGTCATTGTATTAGTTTCCTATGGCTGCTGCAAGAAATTCATACAAGCTTAGTGTCTTAATACAACCCATTTATTCTCTCACAGTTCTGGAAATCAAAAGTCCAAAATCAGTTTCTTGGGGCTGAAATCAAAGTGATGGTAGGGCCCTACTTCTCCAAAATCTCTAGGGAAATTATTTTTTTGCCTTTTCCAGCTTTTAGAGCTGCTCATGGCCCCTACCTTAATCTTCAAAGCCAGCAGCACAGCATCTTACTTCAGTCCTCCCATTGCCCTCTTTTTCTGTGGTTTCCCTGTGCTTTTCTCTTACAATTTATATTTAGAGTCCATCTGGACAATCAAAAATAATCTCTTTATCTCAAGATACTTAACTCAATTACATCTGCAATATCCCTTTTTGACATATAAGGTAACGTCCACAGGTATGTCCTGGGCAATAAGACATGGATATCTTTGGGGGCATTATTCGGTGTGCCAACATTGTCAACCAACTTGATCTAATTGACATTTATAGAACATTCCACTTAATAACAGCAGAATACACATTTTCAAGCCCAATACACTTAGTTTCCTGTTGCTACTGTTACCATAAATTTAGTAGCTTAAAACAATAAACATTTATTATCTTACAATTTTGGAACTTAGAGGTTCAAAATGAGTCTCAAGGTGTTGGTAAGGATGAGTTCTTTTCTGGAGGCTGTACTGAAAAATCAATTTCCTTGCCTTTTGCAGCTTCTAGAGATCACCTACATTCCTTGGCTCATGGCCCACTTCCATCTTCAAAGCCAATGACGGTAGATTGAGTCCTTCCATTTTGATTACATCAGGCCATTTTGATTACACTGGGGGTACCCAGACAATCCAAAATAATCTATTTTAAAGGCAGATAATTAGCAACCTTTTCCCTCCAGATTACTCCAGCAGTAAAACCAAGCCTCCAGCTTCTGCCTGGAAGGGGCTTATCTATACATTGAGCACCCCAACTTGTACAGCTCCCACTTGAGGGACTAGCACCTAAATCACTTATCTCTAGGAACTGACATGACTTGGCATTTACAAGTCCCACCAGACCACAGAGAACAAAGAATTGATTTGATTATAAATGGGAATGGGAAGACTTGTAGTGGCTATTTCCCCTGGCTCGGCAGAGAGCAAGAAGGGAAAACACCCAGTTTCCAGTTTCTCCCTGGAAGGGGTTCAACTGCGCACCTAGCATCTCAACTTTCACAGCTGCTTTCCAGGGTTAGGCCTTTAATTATCCTGCATCTTGAAGCTGATGGGGCAGGCAAAAAGTAGTTCTCTGGGCACCTGAATGGAACTATAGGCACTTCCCACAAATCCTCTTCTCGGCTTGATCTAGAGATAGTACCAAGCCTCCATCTGACTCACCTGTCTCTGACAGCTGATGGGAATCAATATTCATTAGGCCCCTGGGGGAAACAAAGAGAAGACCGGTGGGTTGAAAGAGTGTACAGTCTGAATTAGAGTGCAGGAATCTGACACAGATGGTCTCCATGCCGTATTCCAGAACAAGGGCAGAAAAACTTCAGTTCCAAGCTTCTCCCTGAAGAGAAAAAGAAAACTGGGCCACACATCTAGCACCACAAATTTTCCAGCTTCTTCTCAAAGTATTGACTTCTTTTTCAATTGTCTCAGGGCACTAATAGAATCTGGAACACATTAATCCCCCATGAGGGATACAGACAGTGGTTTGGACAAGCACAAAGGTTTGGGAGGCACCCAGAATCACTGGCCAGACTGATTTGTGTGGTTTATTCCTACACGAAACTGGAGAGGTGACTGTTTTATCTAATGCACAGAAACCAACACAGAATCACGGAAAATGAAGAAACAGGAAAATATGTTTCAAACGACAACAACACAAGATAAAACTCCAGAAGTCAAGCTAATAAAATGGTAACAAGTCATTTACCCAGCAGAGAATTCAAAATAATGGTCTTAAAAATATTCACTGAGGTCAGGAGAGCAAGGCATAAACAAAGTTTTTTCAATACACAGATAAAAAATATTTAAACGTACCAAAGAGAAGTGATACAGCTTAAGAATACAATGCCTGAACTGGAAAATTCAACAAAGGAGTTCAGCAGCATACTAAACTAAGCAAAAGAATCAGTGAACTTGAAGACAGACCATTGGAAATCATCCAGTCAGAGGAGTAAAAAGAAATAAGAATGAAAGAGTGAAGATACCTTGAGAGACTTATGGGACACCATAAAGCTGACCAATGTATACATTATTAGAGACCCAAAAGAAGAGAAAAAAGAAAGTGAAAGAAAGTATTCAGTTTGTGCAAAAGTAATTGCAGGTTTTGCAATACATCTACAAAAAAATGCAATTACTCTTGCACCAACCTAATATATTCAAAGAGATAATAGCTAAAAGCATCCCAAGCCTGGGGGAATAAATAGAAACCCAGATCCAGGAATCCCAAAGGATACCAAATAAGGTGAATCCAAAAAGACCCATTATAATTAAATTGTCAGAAGTTAAAGACAGAGAATTTTGAAATCAGAAAGAGAAAAGCAACTTACTACATACAGGAGAATCTTCCTAAAACTATTAGCAGATTTTTCAGCAGTAACCTTGCAGGCCAGAAGTGCATGGAATGATATATTCAGGGTGCTGGGAGTGGGGAACTGCCAATCAAGAATACTATATCAAGTACATCTAACCTTAAAAAATGAAAAAGAGATTAAGACTTTCTCAGAAAAACAAAAACTCAGGGAGTTTATTACTGCTAGACCTACCTTACAAGAAATGCTAAAGAGAGCTCTTCAAGTTTAATTAAAAGGGTACTAAACAGCAACACACATGCATAAGAAGAAATGAAGCTCACTGGTAAAGGTAAATATAGACAAAAACAGAATATTGCATTACTATAATAGAGGTGGTAAATCACTTTTAATTCTACTATAAAAGCTAAAAGACAAAAATATTAAAAAGTCTATAACTAAATTATATTAATAGATACATAATACAAATAGATGTACATTGTTACATCAACAGAATATAATGTGGATGGAAGAGAGATCAAAGCAGTTATTGTATGCAAATGAAGTTATTATCAGCTCAAAATAGACTGTTACAACTATAAGACGTTTTATGCAAGCTCCTTGGTAGCCACAAATAAAATACCTACAGAAGTTACACAAAAGAAAAACAAAAAGAAATCAAAACCAATTAATTAAAAATGAAAAGAGAAAAAGAGAACAGAGATAAAAATGGGACAAAAGAGCTGTAAGACAAAGAGAAAAGAGTTAATAAAATGGTAATAATAAATCCCTCCTTATCAGTAATAATTTTAAACGTAAATGAGCTAAACTTCCCAATAAAATGATATAGAGTCATTAAATGGATAAAAAAATCAAGATCAAACTATCTGCTGTCAACAAGAAATTCACTTTAGATTTAAGGACACACAGAGGCTGAAAGGAAAGGGATAAGAAAGGATATTTCATACAAATGGTAACCAAAGGACAGCAGGAATGGCTCTGCTTATATAAGATAAAGCAGAATTTTGGTTAAAAAAAAAAAACTGTCTTTAGATACAAAAAAGATCATTACATAATGGTAAAGGAGTCAATTTAACAGAAACATATAACAATAGTAAATATAAATGCGTCCAACATCAGAGCATCTAAGTATATAAAGCAAATATTGACAGATTGGAAAGGAGAGCTTGACAGCAATACAATAATAGTAGAAGACTTCAATATCCTACTTTCAATAGTGAATAGGACATCCAGACATAAAATCAACAAAGAAACAATGGAACTGAACTACACTATAGGCCAAATGGACCTAATAGACTTATATAGAACTTTTTATCCAACAGCAGAAGAATATATATTCTTCTCAATCATACATGGAACATTCTCCAAAATAGATCACATTTCAGGTCACAAAGCAAATCTTAACAAATTTAAGAAGATTGAAATCATTCCAGGTATATTATCCAACCACAAGAGAATGAAGTTAGAAATCAATAACATCTGGAAAAAGGGAAAATTCACAAATACATGAAAACTAACACACTCTTGAATAGCCACTGGGTAAAAGAAGAAATCAAAGAAATTTTAAAACTATCTTGAGAAAAGCAAAAATGAAAATATAATTTATCAAAAGTTACAGGATACAGCAAAAGGAGTACCAAGAGGGAAATTTATAGCAACATGGATGCATCTGAAGACCATTATCTTAAGCAAACTAACACAGGAACAGAAAACCAAATACCATATGTTCTCACTTATAACGGGAGCTAAACATTGAATACACATGGACACAAAAATGGGAACAATAGACACTGGGGATTACTTGAGTGGGGAGGGTGGGAAGGAGGAGAGATTGGAAGGCTACCTATTGAGTACTGTGCTCACTACCTTGATGATGAGATCATTCATATACCAAGCCTCAGTGACACACACTGTACTCATGTAAAAAACTTGTACATATACCCCCTCAACCCAAAATAAAACTAGAAAAAAAGAAGAGCAATCTCAAATAAGCAACATAACTTTACACCTCAAATTACTACAATGACAACAAATTGATAGGGATAGCATTGAATCTATAAATTACTTTGAGCAGTATGGCCATTTTCACACTAAACAAAAAGAACAAAACTGGAGGCACCATGCTACCTGACTTCAAACTATACTACAAGGCTACAGTAAACAAAACAGCATGGTAGTGGTACCAAAATAGATAAATAGACAAATGGAACAGAACAGAGGCCTCAGAAATAACACTACATATCTACAACTATCTGATCTTTGACAATCCTGACAAAAACAAGAAATGGGGAAAGGATTCCCTATTTAATAAATGGTGTTGGGAAAACTGACTAGCCATATGCAGAAAACTGAAATTGGACCCCTTCCTTATACCTTATACAAAAATTAACTCAAGATGGATTAAAGACTTAAACGTCAAACCCAAAACCATAAAAACCCTAGAAGAAAACCTACACAATATCATTCAGTACGTAGGCATGGGCAAAGACTTCATGACTAAAACATCAAAAGCAATGGCAACAAAAGCCAAAATTGACAAATGGGATCTAATTAAACTAAACAGTGTCTGCACAGCAAAAGAAACTATTATCAGAGTGAACAGACAACCTACAGAATGGGAGAAAAATTTTGCAATCTATCCATCTGACAAAGGGCTAATATCCAGAATCTACAAAGAACTTAAATGAATTTACAAGAAAAACCTCATCAAAAAGTGGGCAAATGATATGAACAGACACTTTCCACAAAAAAAGACATTTATGCAGCCAACAAACATATGAAGAAAAGCTCATCATCACTGGTCATTAGAGAAATGCAAATCAAAACCACAATGAGATACCATCCCACACCAGTTAGAATGGCAAACATTAAAAAGTCAGGAAATGACAGATGTTGGACAGGATGTGAAGAAATAGTAACACTTTTACACCGATAGTAGGAGTGTAAATTAGTTCAACCACTGTGGAAGACAGTGTGATGATTCCTCAAGGATCTAGAACCAGAAACACCATTTGACCCAGCAATCCCATTGCTGGGTATATACCCAAAGAATTATAAATCATTCTACTATAAAAATACATGCACACACATGTTTATTGTGGCACTGTTCACAAGAACAAAGACTTGGAACCAACCCAAATGCCCATCAATGATAAAATGGATAAAGGAAATGTGGCCCATATACACCATGGAATACTATGCAGTCATAAAAAGGATAAGTTCATGTTCTTTGTAGGGACATGGATGAAGCTGGAAACCATCATTCTCAGCAAACTAACACAAGAACAGAAAACCAAACACCACATGTTCTCACTCAAAAGTGGGAGCTGAACAATGAGAACACATGGACACAGGGAGGAGAACATCACACACTGGGGCCCTTCGTGGGGTGGGAGGTTAGGGGAGGGATAGCATTAGCAGAAATACCTAATGTAGATGACGGATTGATGGGTGCAGCAAACCACCATGGCACGTGTATACTTATGTGACAAACCTGCACGTTCTGCACATGTATCCCAGAACTTGAAGCATAATTTTAAAAAATTTAAAAAAGAAAAAAGGAAAAAAGAACAAATAAAACCCAAAGGTGGCAGAAGGAAGAAAATAATAAAGATCAGAATGGAAATAAATTAAAGAGAAAACAGACAAACCATAGAAAAAAACCGAAAATTAAGAGTTGGTTTTTCAAAAATAAATAAAGTCAATAAACCTCTAGTTAGACTGAAAAAAAAGAGAAGACTTAAATAAAAAATGTCAGAAATGAAACAGAAGACATTACAACAGATGCCTAGGAAATTAAAAGAATCATAAAGGACTACTTGAAAAATTATATGTCAACAAACTGGATAACCTAGAAGAAGTGTATAAATTCCTAGAAATACACAACCTACAAAGATTGAATCAAGAAGAAATAGAAATCCTAAACAGATCAGTAACACATGAGATTGAAGCAGTAATAAAAATCCTCCCAACAAAGAAAAATCCAGGACCAGACAACTTCAAAGCTAAATTTTACTAAACATTCCAAAAATAATTAATACCAACGATTTTTAAACTCTTCCAAAAACAGAATTAGAGATTGGACTTCCAAACTCATTTTATGAGACCAGCATAACCCTGATGTCAAAGCCATGCAAAATTACAAGGAAAGAAAACTACAAGCTAATATCTCTGGTGAACACAGATGCAAAAATCCTCAATAAAATATTAGCAAACCAAATTCAACAACACATCAAAAAGATTATACACCATTACCAAGTGGGATTTATCCCTGGAATGCAAGGTTTGTTTAACGTATGCAAATCAATGTGTTATACCACATTAAGAAAACGAAAGATGAAGACCACATGATCACCTCAATAGACACAGAAAAAAGAACATTTGACAAAGTTAAACATCCTTTTGTGATAAAAACCCTCAACAAAACAGTCATAGAATAAAATTTCCCAGACACAATAAAGGCCACTTATTTAAAGCTCACAGATAACATTATAATCAGTGGAGAAAAACTGAAAGCTTTTCCTCTAAGATCAGGTACAAGTCAAAGTTGCTCACTCTCACCACTTCTATTCAACATAGCACAGGAAGTACTAACAAGAGCAATCATACAAGAAAAAGAAATAAAAGGCAATCCAGTCAGAAACGAAAAGGTAAAATGATCCCTGTTTGCAGATGATGTAATCTTATGTGTAGAAAACTATATAAACACTCCACAAAAAAAAAAAAAAAACTGTTGGAAATGACAAGTGAATTCAGTAAAGTTGCAGGATACAAAATCAACCCATAAAATTCAGTTGCATTTCTTTACCACAATAACAATCTATGCAGAATGGAAATAATGAAATAATCCCATTTTGACAGCATCAAAAAGAATGAACAATGAATAAATTTAACCAAGGAGGTGATAGATCTGTACACTGAAAACTGTAAAACATTGACAAAAGTATCTGAAGAATATACAAATAAATGGAAAGATAGCCATGTATATGGTTTGGAAGAATTAACATTTCTAAAATGTCCATACTAACCAAAGTAATATATACATTCAATATAATCCATATCAAAATTCCAATGGCCTTTTCCAGAAATAAAACAATTGGATGTACCTATAATCCTCTGTATGTATGTAACTACAAAAGACTGAACAGCCAAAGCAATCTTTAGGGAAAAAGAGCAACGTTGGAGGTATCACATTATATTACAAGGCTATAGTAATCAAAACAGTAAGATACTAACATAAAACAGATACATACACCAATAGAACAGAATAGAGAGCCCAAAAAGAAATCCACTCATGTATTATCAACTAAATTTTTACCTGGGTGCCAAGAAGACAGAATGGGAAAAGAATAGTCTCTTAAATAATGTTGGGAAAACTGGATGTCCACATGCAGAAGAATGAAATTAAAAACTTTAACATAAGGCCCGAAACCATAAAACTCTTACAAACAAAAACACAGAGAAAAAGCTCCTTGATATTGGCCTTGGCAATGATTTTTTGAATATGACACCAAAAGGTTAGGCAACAAAAGGAAAAATAAAAAAATGGGACTATATCAAACTAAAAAGAACTTTTGCACAGCAAAGGAATCAATCAATAAAACAAAAAGGCAACCTAAAGATTGGGAGAAAACATTTGCAAACCATGTATCTGATAAGGCATTAATTTCCAAAGTACATAAGGAACTCACACAACTCAATAACAAGAAAACAAATAATCTGATTTTTTAAATGAGCAAATGACCTGAATAGATACTTTTCCAAAGAAGGCATATAAAAGGCCAATAGGTATATTAAAAGGTACCCAATATCACTAACTATCAGGGAAGTGCAAATCAAAACCATCATGAGATACCACCTCACACCTGATGTCCACTATCAAAAAGACAATAGATAACAAGTGATGGGGAGGGTGTGGAGAAAAAGGAAGATTTGTACACTGTTGATGGGACTGTAAATTGGTACAGTGATTATGGAAAACAGAGTGAAAGTTCCTCAAAAGAATTAAAAATAGAACTACCATATGGTTCAGAAATTCCTCTTCCGAGTATATATCCAAAGGAAAACTGACCATGTTAATCGCAGCATTATTCACAATAGCCAAGATTTGGAAACAACCTAAATGTATGTCAGTGGACAAGCTGATAACCATGTCTTATCTGCTCATCCACTCATGTCCTCTTAGAATATTATTCTCCCTTCAAAAAGAGAGGTTCTGCCATTTGCAACAACATGGATGAAACTGGAAGACACATGCTAAATGAAATAACCCAATTATCCAGATACAGAAAGAAAAATGGTGCATGATGTCACGTATATGTGGAATCTAAAAAAGTTGAATATATGGAAGCAGAGGGTAGAACAGTGGTTACCAAGGGCAGTTATTACAGTTAATAATAGTGTATTATATCCTGGAAATTTGCTAACAGAGTAGATCTCAGGTGCTCCTACCCTTTAAAAAAGGTAACTATGTGAAGAGAGACACATTTGTTAACTTGTAATCATTTCACTATGTATGTGTATATCAAAACATCATGTTGTACCTCTTAAATATATACCATTGTTATTTTTAAAAAATGGAAAAACAATAGAGAAAATCAATGAAACCAAAATTGATTATTTGAGATTAATAAAACTGATCAACCTCTGGCCAGACCAATCAGGAGAAAAGAAAAAACACAAATTACGAATATCAGAAATGAGAAAGAGGACATCACTACAAGCTCTACACATGTTAAAATGTAACAGAATATTATGAACAACTTCCTGCCAATAAATTTGACTATGTAGATGAAATGTGCAACTTCCTTGAAAGAAATAAATTTCCAAAGCTCAATCAAAAAGAAATAACCCAAATAGTCCTGTATCTATGAAAGACACTTGATTTATAGTTACAAACCTTTCTACAAAAAAAAAAAAAAAAAAAAAAAAAAACCGCTCCACACACAGATAGCTTCACTGCTAAATTCTATGAAATCTTTTAGGAAGATATACCAACTCTATAAAAACTGTTGTAGAAAGTTGAAAAGGAAGGAAAACCTCCCAGCTGCTCACCTGAGGTCAGCATAGACCTCCTCTGCTACACAACATGAAGAAGGGGTTTTCACTAAGGAACTACCAACATGTAGCATGCTTTAAATGATAATGAATGAACCACCTGGAAATAAATAGTGAAAAATGACATAAAAAGACCTGAGCGTTCACCTTTTCTTTGCCACTAAATTTAAGGGTCAACTGGCACAGGCCGTTTAACTTTCAGCCATAATGTAATCATCTCTAATATTGATCTGTTAAATTATATGAGTGATATTCAAATATTAAGAGAGTATAGAGGAGAAATGTATACTCATTTCAAAGGTTCCATGGTTTGATAATGTCTGTTCAACCTTACGATTTTCTGTTTCAAAGATACCCACCACTTTTTTTTGCAGTTCAAAAGAAAACAGTTAAGACCTAATTTTTTAATGCCCTGATAAAAATTCACAGAAGATAGAGACTCCTTTGAAAAGCAAAGCACAATCCCTGAGAGTGTAAAGCTTTGTATATCAGAGACATGAATTTATTTTTTAAAAAAATAAGTTTGTGAAAAACCAACTAGATGTTTCCCTAAGCAGTTTTCAATTCTCCCACTCTTTTACCTAATTGTCCCCAGCACCTCTGCCTCTTGCCTCTTCTCAGATGTCCCATCCCTACAGAGGTCAGAAGGGAGGTTGAGGTAGCTGAGGCTGTGGGTTTCCTGAAGAGAATACAGGACTTATGACCCCAGGTGGCTTCCTATTGGATGGCTCCTGAAACATTTCCAACGCTTCTGTATGGAAAACCTTCATGGGACATCTTCCTTCCATGGCAGGTTTAATTTTAGTTTTCACCATGCCAACTGATTCAACATCTGCTGTCTTCCTCCAGACCAAATGGGAAATGGAGTCAGCCCAGGGGAGAATCTACAACCATCCTACAACACAAAATAGTTGGGGCCCAGATACATTTGTAATTTTTTGACACAAGGTTATTAAGCCTGGCATTAAGCCTATCAAGGTTATGATGCCTCTACTGAGTTGGAAAGTTCCCCTCCTCCTCTATTTTATAAGAGATGCATAAAACTGGAGTAATTTCTCCCTAAGTGTTGGACCAAATTAATCAGCAAAGCTATCTGAATCTAGACTTTTCTTGGTGAGAAAACCTTTAATTACAAATTCAATTTTTAAACTAAATATATAAAGCTGTTCTTATTTTTTATTTCCTCGTGCTTATTTTGGTAAGTATCCTTGTAAAGGAATTAGTTGATTATATTAAAATTATTGAATTTCTTTGGACAAACTCATAAAATCTTATTATCCCTTAAATACATACAGGAACTATAGTAATTTTCCTCTTTGAATTCTGGTATTAAAAATTCAGACTTGGAGGTGGCACCCAAGATGGCCGAATAGGAGCAGCTCCAGTCTCCAGCTCCCAGCCTGAGTGACACAGAAGATGGGTGATTACTGCATTTTCAACTGAGTTACCAGGTTCATCTCACTGGGGCACGTTAGACAGTCGGTGCTGATCAGTGGGTGCAGCCCAACCAGCGAGAGCGGAAGCAGGGCGAGGCAAATGGCACACCAGGAGATTATATCCTACACCTAGCCTGGAGGGTCCCACGCCCACGGAGCCTCCCTCATTGCTAGCAGAGCAGTCTGAGATCTAACTGCAAGGTGGCAGCGATGCTGGGGGAGGGGCGCCCACCATTGCAGAGGCTTAAGTAGGTAAACAAAGATGCCTGGATGCTCGAATTGGGTGGAGCCCACCGCAGCTCAAAGAGCCCTGCCTGACTCTATAGACTCCACCTTTGGGGACAGGGCATACCTAAACAAAAAGCAGCAGAAACCTCTGCAGATGTAAATGTCCCTCTCTGACAGCTTTGAAGAGAGCAGTGGTTCTCCCAGCACAGAGGTTGAGATCTGAGAATGGACAGAATGCCTGCTCAAGTGGGTCCCTGACCCCTGAGTAGCATAACTGGGAGACATCCTCCACTAGTTGCAGACCAACACCTCACACCTCACACGGCGGGGTACACCTGTGAGACAAAGCTTCCAGAGCAAGAATCAGACAGTGAGGCTTGCTGTTCAGCAATATTCTATCCTCTGCAGCCTCTGATGCTGATTCCCAGGCAAACAGGGTCTGGAGTAGACCTCAAGCAAACTCCAACAGACCTGCAGCTGAGGGTCCTGACTGTTAGAAGGAAAACTAACAAATAGAAAGGACACCCACACCAAAACCCCATCGGTACATCACCATCATCAAAGACCTAAGGCAGATAAAACCACAAAGATGGGGAAAAAGCAGTGCAGAAAAGCTGGAAATTCAAAAAATCACAGTGCATCTCCCCTCCAAAGGAATGCAGCTCATCACCAGCAATGGAACAAAGCTGGACGGAGAATGACTTTGACGAGTTGAGAGAAGAAGGCTTCAGTCGATCAAACTTCTCAGAGCTAAAGGAGGAACTATGTACCCAGCACAAAGAAACTAAAAACCTTGAAAAAAGAATGGAAGAATGGATAACTAGAATAATCAATGCAGAGAAGACCATAAACGAACTGATAGAGATGAAAATCATGACACGAGAACCACATGACAAATGCACAAGCTTCAGTAACTGACTCGATCAACTGAAAGAAAGAGTATCAGTGATTGAAGATCAAATGAATGAAATGAAGTGAGAAGAGAAGTGTAGAGAAAACAGAGTAAACAGAAATGAACAAAGCCTCCAAGAAATATGGGATTATGTGAAAAGACCAAATCTACGTCTGATTGATGTGCCTGAAAGTGACGGGGAAAATGGAACCAAGTTGGAAAACACTCTGCAGGATATCATCCAGGAGAACTTCCCCAACCTAGTAAGGCAGGCCAACATTCACATTCAGGAAATACAGAGAACGCCACAAAGATACTCCTCGAGAAGAGCAACTCCAAGACACATAATTGTCAGATTCACCAAAGTTGACTTGAAGGAAAAAATGTTAAGGGCAGCCAGAGAGAAAGGTTGGGTTACCCACAAAGTGAAGCCCATCAGACTAGCAGCAGATCTCTCAGCAGAAACTCTATAAACCAGAAGAGAGTGGGGGCCAATATTCAACATTCTTAAAGAAAAGAATTTTCAACCCAGAATTTCATATCCAGCCAAACTAAGTTTCATAAGTGAAGGAGAAATAAAATCCTTTACAGACAAGCAAATGCTTAGAGATTTTGTCACCACCTGGCCTGCCCTACAAGAGATACTGAAGGAAGCACTAAACATGGAAAGGAACAACTGGTACCAGCCATTGCAAAAACATGCCAAAATGCTAAGACCATTGATGCTAGGAAGAAACTACATCAACTAATGAGCAAAATAAACAGCTAATGTCACAATGACAGGATCAAGTTCACACATAACAATATTAAGCTTAAATATACATGGACTAAATGGTCTAATTAAAAGACACAGACTGGCAAATTGGATAAAGGGTCAAGACCCATCAGTTTGCTGTATACAGGAGACATATCTCACAGCAGAGACACACATAGGCTCAAAATAAAGGGATGGAGGAAGTTCTACCAAGCAAATGGAAAACAAAAAAAAGCAGGGGTTGCAATCCTATTCTCTGACAAAACAGACTTTAAATCATCAAAGATCAAAAGAGACAAAGAAGGCCATTACATAATGGTAAAGGGATCAATTCATCAGGAAGAGCTAACTATCCTAAATATATATGCACCCAATACAGGAGCACCCAGATTCATAAAGTGAGTCCTTAGAGACTTACAAAGAGACTTAGACTCCCATACAATAATAATGGGAGACTTTAACACCCCACTGTCAACATTAGACAGATCAATGAAACAGAAAGTTAACAAGCATATCCAGGAATTGAACTCAACTCCACAGCAAGTGGATCTAATAGACATCTACAGAACTCTCCACTCCAAATCAACAGAATATACATTCTTCTCAGCACCACATCGCACTTATTCCAAAATTGACCACATAGTTGGAAGCAAAGCACTCCTCAGCAAATGTAAAAGAACAGATATTATAACAAACTGTCTCTCAGACCACAGTGCAATCAAACTAGAACTCAGGACTAAGAAACTCTATCAAAACCGCTCAACTACATGGAAACTGAACAACCTGCTCCTGAATGACTACTGGGTACACAACGAAATGAAGGCAGAAATAAAGATGTTCTTTGAAACCAATGAGAACAAAGATACAACATACCAGAATCTCTGGGACACATTTAAAGCAGTGTGTAGAGGGAAATTTATAGCACTAAATGCCCACAAGAGAAAGCAGGAAAGATCTAAAATTGACACCCTAACATCACAATTAAAAGAACTAGAGAAGCAAGAGCAAACACATTCAAAAGCTAGCAGAAGGCAAAAATAACTAAGATCAGAGCAGAACTGAAGGAGATAGAGACACAAAAAACCTCCAAAAAATCAATGAATCCAGGAGCTGGTTTTTTGAAAAGATCAACAAAATTGATAGACTGCTAGCAAGACTGATAAAGAAGAAAGGAGAGAAGAATCAAATAGACACAATAAAAAACGATAAAGGGGATATCACCACAGACCCCACAGAAATACAAACTACCATCAGAGCATACTATAAACACCTCTATGCAAATAAACTAGAAAACCTAGAAGAAATGGATAATTTCCTGGATGCTTACACTCTCCCAAGACTAAACCAGGAAGAAGTTGAATCCCTGAATAGACCAATAGCAGGCTCTGAAACTGAGTCAATAATTAATAGCCTACCAACCAAAAACAGTCCAGGACCAGACGGATTCACAGCCGAATTCTACCAGAGGTACAAGGCAGAGTTGGTACCATTCCTTCTGAAACTGTTCCAATCAATAGAAAAAGAGGGAATCCTCCCTAACTCATTTTATGAGGCCAGCATCATCCTGATGCCAAAGCCTGGCAGAAACACAACAAAAAAAGAGAATTTTAGACCAATATCCCTGATGAACATCGATGCAAAAATCCTCAATAAAATACTGGCAAACTGAATCCAGCAGCACATCAAAAAGCTTATCCACCATGATCAAGTGGGCTTCATCCCTGGGATGCAAGGCTGGCACAACATATGCAAATCAATAAATCTAATCCAGCATATAAACAGAACCAAAGACAAAGACCACATGATTATCTCCATAGATGCAGAAAAGGCCTTTGACAAAATTCAACAGCCCTTCATGCTAAACACTCTCAATACATTTGGTATTGATGGAACGTATCCCAAAATAATAAGAGCTATTTATGATAAACCCACAGCCAATATCATACTGAATAGGCAAAAACTGGAAGCATTCCCTTTGAAAACTGGCACAAGACAGGGATGCCCTCTCTCACCACTCCTATTCAATATAGTGTTGGAAGTTCTGGCTAGGGCAATCAGGCAAGAGAAAGAAATAAACGGTATTCAGTTAGGAAAAGAAAAAATCAAATTGTCCCTGTTTGCAAATGACATGATTGTATATTTATAAAACCCCATCATCTCAGCCCAAAGTCTCCTTAAGCTGATAAGCACCTTCAGCAAAGTCTCAGGATACAAAATCAATGTGCAAAAATCACAAGCATTCTTATACACCAGTAACAGACAAATAGAGAGCCAAATCATGGATGAACTCCCATTCACAATAGCTATGAAGAGAATAAAATACCTAGGAATCCAACTTACAAATGATGTAAAGGACCTCTTCAAGGAGAACTACAAATCACTGCTCACTGAAATAAAAGAGGACACAAACAAATGGAAGAACATTCCATGCTCATGGAGAGGAAGAATCAATATTGTGAAAATGGCCATACTACCCAAGGTAATTTATAGATTCAATGCCATCCCCATTAAGCTACAAATGACTTTCTTCACAGAATTGGAAAAAACTGCTCTAAAGTTCATATGCAACCAAAAAAGACCCCGCATTGCCAAGACAATCCAAAGCCAAAAGAACAAAGCTGGAAGCATCATGCTCCCTGACTTCAAACCATACTAAAAGGCTACAGTAACCAAAACAGCATGGTACTGGTACCAAAACAGAGATATAGGCCAATGGAACAGAACAGAGTCCTCAGAAATAATACCACACATCTACAGTTATCTGATCTTTGACAAACCTGACAAAAACAAGAAATAGGGAAAGGATTCCCTATTTAATAAATGGTGCTGGGAAAACTGGCTAGCCATAAGTAGAAAGCTGAAACTGGATCCTTTCATTACTCCTTATATGAAAATAATTCAAGATGGATTAGAGACTTAAATGTTAGACCTAAAACCATAAAAACCCTAGAAGAAAACCTAGGAAATACCATTCAGGACATAGGCATGGGCAACGGCTTCATGTCTAAAACACCAAAAGCAATGCCAACAAAAGCCAAAATTGATAAATGAGATCTAATTAAACTAAAGAGCCTCTGCACAGCAAAAGAAACTACCATCAGAGTCAACAGGCAGCCTACAGAATGGGAGAAAATCTTTGCAATCTACTCATCAGACAAAGGGCTAATATCCAGAACCTACAAAGAACTCAAACAAATTTACAAGAAAAAAACAACCCCATCAAAAAGTGAGCAAAGGATATGAACAGACATTTCTCAAAAGAAGACATTCATACAGCCAACAGACACATGAAAAAATGCTCATCATCACTCACCATCAGAGAAATGCAAATCAAAACCACAATGAGATACTACCTCACACCAGTTAGAATGGTAATCATTAAAAAGTCAGGAAACAACAGGTGCTGGAGAGGATGTGGAGAAATAAGAACACTTTTACACTGTTGGTGGGACTGTAAACTAGTTCAACCATTGTGGAAAACAGTGTGGCGATTCCTCAAGGATCTAGAACTAGAAATACCATTTGACCCAGCCATCCCATTACTGGGTATATACCCAAAGGATTATAAATCATCCTGCTATAAAGACATATGCACACATATGTTTATTGCAGCACTATTCACAATAGCAAAGACTTGGAATCAACCCAGTGTCCAACAATGACAGACTGGATTAAGAAAATGTGGCACGTATACACCATGGAATACTATGCAGCCATAAAAAAGGATGAATTCGTGGGCTTTGTAGGGACATGGCTACAGCTGGAAACCATCATTCTCAGAATATCGCAAGAACAGAAAACCAAACACCGCATGTTCTCACTCATAGGTGGAAATTGAACAATGAGATCACTTGGACACAGGAAGGGGAACATCACACACTGGGGCCTATTGTGAGGAGGGGGGAAGGGGGAGGGATAGCATTAGGAGATATACCTAATGCAAATGACGAGTTAATGGGAGCAGCATACCAACATGGCATATGTATACATATGTAACAAACCTGCACATTGTGCACATGTACCCTAGAACTTAAAGTATAATAAAAAAAAAGAAAAAGAAAGAAAGAAAGAAAGAAAGAAAGAGAGAGAGAGAGAAAGAAAGAAAGAAAGAAAGAAAGAAAGAAAGAAAGAAAGAAAGAAAAGCATCCAATCTCTGGCCATCAAATATATGTTATTTTTTTTAAATAAATGTTTTCATCAAAAAAAAAAAACCTCAGACTTCATCTCTTTTCTTCTTGATCAACCTAACTAGAAGTTTATCTATTATTTTAAACTTTATAAAAATCTAGCTTTGTTTTTCTCTATTGTATTTTCTGTGTTCTGTTTTGTTATGTTCTTAAAAGTGTCTCTTGAAGAACAGAAGTTTTTTATTTCATTGAAGTCCAACTTACCAATTTTTTTCTTTCATGAATTTGACTTTTGGTATTTTGTATAAAATGTTATCTCTAAACTCAAGGTCACCTAGATTTGCCCCAGTGTTATCTTCTAGGAGTTCTATAGTTCTGCGCACTTTACATTTACATCTATGATTTATTTTGAGTTAGTAAATGTACAGTTGTTCCAGAGTCATTTGTTAAAAAGACCATCCTTTCTCCATTGAATTAATTCTGTTCCTTTGTCAAAAATCAGTTACATTTAATGCAAGCAGAGCTATGGTTGGATTTCAGTCTACCATCTTGCTCATGCTTTCTGTTTACCCCATCTTTTCTTTGTTCTCTTTTTTCTCATTCTTTTCTATTAATTGGTTTTTAAAATTATTCCATTTTATCACCTCTTGGGGCTTTTATTGTTTTAGTGGTTGGTCTAGGGACTAAGGTATTTATCCTTAACTTATTATTCTCTACCTTGAGTTAATGGTGTTCCACTTCAAATAAAATGTAAGAACCTGAAAGTGGTGTAGCTCTAGTTAACTGCTACCCTTCCTTAATGATAGTGTAGTTATTTTTCACTCATTCATATGTTTAAAACTCACAATATGTTATTATTTTGTTTTAGTCAATTTAATTTTAAAGAAATTAAATAATAATCAAAATAATAATTTTTTCCCATTTCCCACATATTTTAAATTTCGAGCAATCTTTATTCTTTCTTGTTGATCTAAGTTTCTGTCTGATATCATTCTTCTTCAACCTGGACAATTTCTTTAATTTCTTGTAATACAAGCCTTGTGAAACAAGATAACTTATCTCTTGTTTTCATTTGTCTTTTAAAATTTTCAATTGTCTTTTTTAAATTTTCAATTATTTAAGGGTAGTTTTGCTGAATATAAATATCTAAGTTGATGTTACTTTTCTTCAGCAAAGTATGAACATATGCCAGTGTTTTCTCACTTAAATTGTTTCTTATGTTTTTTTAAAAAGCAGCCATTATTCTTATGTCATTGCCCTGTGTGTAATGTGTCTTTTTATCCTCCTCTCCTTTATTCAACACTTTTATCTTTTTCTTTGGTTTTCAGCAATTTACCTATAAAATATCTGTGTTTGTTTTTCTTTGTATTTCCTACTTAAGGTTCATTAAGATGTTTGGATTCATGAGTTTAAGTTTTTCAAGAAATTTTAAACATTTTGTCTATTATCTCCTCAAATATTTTTTTCTAGCCAGTTTATTCTTTTTTTCTCTTTCTTACATTTTATTTATATTAGATTGCTTGATATGATCCCACTGATCATTAATGCCATGTTCATTTTTTTCAAATTTTTTTCATTTTATACTTCAGTCCAAATTCTCCTGAACTTCCTTCAAATTCATGTATCATTTCAACAATATCCAACATGCTATTAGATCCATCCACTTAAGCTTGTTCATTTCAGATATTTTATTTTCTAGTTCCAGAATTAGTTCTTTTCAGAGTTTATATTTCTGTCCTGAAATTCTTCATCTCTTAAACCATTATATTTATTTTTCTTTAAATTCTTTATCACATTTATTATAAAGTCCTTATATGGTGATTACAATGAATGAGTCATCTGTGGTTCTGTTTCTACTAACTGTTTAATCTTTTGATTATGAGTCATATTTTCCTGATTCTTCATATGCCATGTAAATTTTTATTGTATTCCACACAATAAAGCTGAAATCTAAGGTACATGTTTAGTCTGCTTCAGTTTTTCCTGGAGAATGCAAGTTCATTTATCTGCCTAGTGGTTAGAGTGACCACACCATTTGCTCCTAAATTTGAGTTGAAGTTTGACTAAGCCATCATTTTACATAGATTTAGTTCATTTCTGATTCATGCAACCCACGACAACCTCCTATGCAACTACTGCCTGTTTTTCTATGTAGTCAACATTTGAACTAGGAGGGTAAAGGACTTCAATTTTAAAAATGGCTTTACTTCACTAGTAAGATCTATTGATAATATATTAAAAGGAATAATTTCTGTCTGATTTTTTGATCTTTCATTGCTGCTCTCCAGGAAAAAAATTGTAATGGGGGAGGGAGGATCATGTAGATTCCAATCTATTTTAATAACACACATTTTTATCAAAGGCTTATATAATTTCTCCACTCTGCAAAGTCTGTCTGTAGCAGGCCAGTGCCTCCATTTACTTATATCCAGGGTAGACATAGAAAGCACCTCAGCCCTCTGATCACCTACATCGAGCTCTCTTCCCTCTGGAATTCGGCATGTCAATGCTTCACCACTCTTGGCTACCCATAAGTGTGTTTTGATTCTTTCTATTTCTCGTTGTCAGTGTGGAAGGTACAGGCTTTTCCATCTTTCTCTAACTTAACCAGAAGAAAAACCAATTTAACTTATTTTTCCCTTTTTGTTTTCCAACTTGCTTTAGCCTTGTTTTTAATAACACACTCTCCAGCTATCATCCTGCTTTTCAGTTATCACCCTCTAACATTTGCAACACTCTCCCACTAATGGCTCCAGACTTATAAGGGTCTTTGGGGTTCTGCTTTCCGTTCTTTTTTTTAATATTGTACATATTTTATCTGAGTGATTTTCCTCATTCATTTGTCTTTTTCATGGCATTCTGATGTTCTTTAAATACACCTCCAGCTGAGTCCTTTCTCTTGGTCCTTTATTAACTGAAACTCATCTTAGATTATTGAGCAAGTGTAGGTTTATTGTTATGCTGTGTCTCTCTCATTCTGAACTTTTTTTACATCTTTGACTTCAGTGTCCCATTGGACCTGGTATTTGAAGACAAAATACACAGCATTTAACTTCTGAATCGGTTTACAAATGTCCATAGCCTCTTTTTTTTAGATGGAATCTTGATCTGTTACCCAGGCTGGAGTACAATGGCATGATCTCAACTAACTGCAACTTCCACCTCCCAGGCTCAAGCAATTCTCCCAGCTCAGCTTCCTGATAGCTGGGACTACAGGTGTGCACCATCACACCCAGCTAATTTTTGTATTTTTAGTAGAGATGGGGTTTCACCATGTTGGCCAGGCTGGTCTTGAACTCCTGACCTCAAGCAATCCGACTGTTTCAGCCTCCCAAAGTGCTGGGATTATAGGTATGAGCCACTGTGCCTGGCCGCATATCCTTTATATCATGCTGTCAACCCTGGTTTCTCTCCTGGGAAACTGAATCCTGAATTCTATCTACTTGGTTGGTACTTACAACAGGTAAACCTTGATTGCCAGAATCTCTTCCCCTACCCCTCCAAAAAGAAAGCAGGATCTACATGGACACTGAAATAGTGCTTCTATAAGTTGGGGCACAGTGGAGCTAGTGTCTTTCAGATAATCAATATTTGATTGAAGTCATTTCCCTACAGCCTTATCCTCTGAAATGCTATTTGGACTATGTGTGAAGTCCCTTATTCCTTTGTGGCCTTGGGGATTCTTCTGGTTGAGCTCTGGGCATATCAAGAAAAGACAAGGAAGACACCAGGGCTGAAGGATGACCTCAAAAGGTTTGAACTTCTTATTACTGAAGGTCTATTCAAGAAGGAAGTTTTCCTTAATATTAATGAATTCAATGTTTTCCATATCTTCTGATTATGGTTTGGATTTGTGTCCCACCAAATCTCATATCAAATTGTAATCCCCAGTGTTGGAGGGGTGATTAGATTACAGGGGTAGATTTCTCATGAATGGTTTAGCACCCTTTCCCTTGGTACTGTCCTCACGAGAGTGAGCAAGTTCTCATGAGATGTGGTTAAAAGTGTGCAGTACTGGGCAAGATGGCCAAATAGGAGCAGCTCCGGCCTGCAGCTCCCAGCAAGACCAATGCAGAAGGCAGGTGAATTCTGCATTTCCAACTGAGGTACCCAATTCATCTCACTGGGACTAGTCAGATAGTAGGTGCAACCCACAGAGGGCAAGCAGAAGAAGAGTGGAGCGCCACCTCACCCAGGAAGTGCAAAGGGCTGGGGAACTACCTCCTCTAGCCAAGGAAAGCCATGAGGGACTGTGCTATCTGGCCCAGATACTATGCTTTTCCCATGGTTTTCACAAACTGCAGACCAGGAGATTCCCTCGTGTGTCTACACCACCAGGGCCCCAGGTTTCAAGCACAAAACTTGGCAGCTGTTTGAGCAGACACCAAGCTAGCTGCAGGACTTTTATTCCATGCCCCAGTGGCAACTGACACCCCAGTGAAACAGAACCGTTCAGTCCCCAGGAAAAGGGGCTGAAGCCAGGGAGCCAAGTAGTCTTGCTCAGTGGGTCCCACTCCCACAGAGCCCAGCAAGCTATAAACCACTGGCTTGAAATTCTCACTGCCAGCACAGCAGTCTGAAGTCAACCTGGTACAATCCAGCTCAGAGGAGGGAGGGGCGTCCACCAGTACTGAGGCTTGAGTAGCCAGTTTTCCCCTGACAATGTTAAGGAAACCAGGAAGTTCAAACTGTGCGGAAATCATCACAGTGCAGCAAAGTGGCTGGGGCCAGACTGACTCTCCAGACTCCTCCCTACTGGGCAGGGCATCTTTGAAAGAAAGGCAGCAGCCTCAGTCAAGGGCTTATAGATAAAACTCCCATGTCCCTGGGATAGAACACCTAGGGTAAGGGGCAGCTCTAGGTGCAGCTTCAGCCAACTTAAATGTTCCTGCCTGCCAGCTCTGGAGAGAGCAGCAGATTACCCAGCACAGTGCTCAAGCTCTGCTAAGGGAGACTGCCAGCTCAAGTGGGTCCCTGACTGCCATGCCTCCTGACTGGGAGACACCTGCCAGCAGAGGTTGACAGACACCTCATACAGGAGAGCTCTAGCTGGCATCAGGCAGGTGCCCCTCTGGGACAGAGCTTCCAGAGGAAGGAGCAGGCAGCAATCTTTGCTGTTCTGCAGCCTCTGCTGGTGATACGCCAGCAAACAGGGTCTGGAGTGGACCTCCAGCAAACTGCAGCAGACCTGC
Organism: Theropithecus gelada; assembly: GCF_003255815.1. NCBI lineage: Eukaryota > Metazoa > Chordata > Mammalia > Primates > Cercopithecidae > Theropithecus > Theropithecus gelada. Next base: position 174,749,759 of record NC_037670.1, read on the forward strand.
AGCAGAGGGGGGTGAATGTTACAAGGAAAGCTACCAAACAGAAAGCAATAACATCAACATCAACAAACAGGACACCCACACAAAAACCCCATCAAAAGGCCATCAGCATCAAAGATCAAAGGCAGATAAATACATGAAGATGAGGAAAAACTAGCACAAAAATGCTGAAAATTACAAAAACCAGAATGCCTCTTCTCCAAATGATTGCAACTCCTCTCCAGCAAGGGCACAAAACTGGACAAAGAATGAGTTTGACAAACTGACAGAAGTAGGCTTCAGAAGGTGGGTAATAACAAACTCCTCTGAGCTAAAGGAGATTGTTCTAACCCAATGCAAGGAAAGTAAGAACCTTGATAAAATGTTACAGGAACTGATAACTTGAATAACCAGTTTAAAGAAGAACATAAATGACCCAATGGAGCTAAAAAAACACAGCACGAGAACTTCCTGAAGCATATACAAGTATCAATAGCCAAACAGATCAAGCAGAAGAAAGGATATCAGAGATTGAAGATCAATTTAATGCAATAAAGTGTGAATACAAGATTAGAGAAAAAAGAATGAAAAGAAATGAACAAAGCCTCCAAGAAATGTGGGACTATATGAAAAGACCAAACCTACAATTGACTGGTGTTCTTGAAGGTAACAGGGAGAATGGAACCAAGTTGGAAAACACACTTCAGGATATTATCCAGGAGAACTTCCCCAATCTAGCAAGACAGGGCAACATGGGCAATATTCAAATTCGGGAAATACAAAAAACACCCATAAGATACTCCTCAAGAAGAGCAACCCCAAGATACATAATTGTCAGATTCTCCAAGGTTGAAATGAAAGAAAAAATGTTAAGGGCAGCCAGAGAGAAAGGTCAGGTTACCTACAAAGGGAAGCCCATCAGACTAACAGTGGATCTCTCTGCAGAAACCTTACAAGCCAGAAGAGAGCAGGCGCCAATATTCAACATTCTTAAAGAAAAGAATTTTCAACCCAGAATTTCATATCCAGACAAACTAAGCTTCATAAGCAAAGGAGAAATAAAATCTTTTACAGACAAACAAATGCTGAGGAATTTTGTCACCACCAAGACTGCCTTACAAGACCTCCTGAAGGATGTACTAAATATGGAAAGGAAAAAACAGTACCAGCCACTGCAAAAACACACCAAAATATAAAGACCAAAGATACTATTAAGAAACTGCATCAATTATTGTGCAAAATAAACAGCTAGCATCATGATGACAGGATGAAATTAACACATAACAATATTAACTTTAAATGTAGTTGGGATAAATGCCCCCAATTAAAACACACAGACTGCCAAATTGGATAAAGAGTCAAGACCCATTTGTGTGCTGTATTCAGGAGACCCATCTCACATGGAAAGACACACATAGGCTCAAAACAAAAGGATGGAAAAATATTTACCAAATGAAAAGCAAAAAAAGCAGAGGTTGCAATCCTGGTCTCTGATACAACAGACTTTAAAAAAACAAAAATCAGAAAAGACAAAGAAGGTTATTACATAATGGTAAAGGGGTCAATGCAACAAAAAGAGCTAACTATCCTAAATATATATGCACCCAATACAGGAGCACCCAGATTCATAAAGCAAGTTCTTAGATACGTACAAAAACACTTAGACTCTGACACAATAATAATGGGAGACTTTAGCACCCCACTGTCAATATTACACAGATCAATCAGACAGAACATTAACAAGGATATTCAGGACTTGAACTGAGCTCTGGACCAAGCAGACCTAATAGATATCTACAGAACTCTTCACCTCAAATCAACATAATATACATTGTTATCAGCATCATATAGCACTTATTCTAAAATTGACCACATAATTGGATGTAAAACACTCCTCAGCAAATGCAAAAGAACAGAAATCATAACAAGTACTCTCTCAGACCACAGTGCAATCAAATTAGAACTCAGGATTAAGAAACTCACTCAAGGGGGGGCGGAGCAAGATGGCCGAATAGGAACAGCTCCAGTCTCCAACTCCCAGCGCGAGCGACACAGAAGACCGGTGATTTCTGCATTTTCAACTGAGGTACTGGGTTCATCTCACTGGGGAGTGCCGGACGATCGGTGCTGGTCAGCTGCTGCAGCCCGACCAGCGAGAGCTGAAGCAGGGCGAGGCGCCTCACCTGGGAAGCGCAAGGGGAAAGGGAATCCCTTTTCCTAGCCAGGGGAACTGAGACACACAACACCTGGAAAATCGGGTAACTCCCACCCCAATA